>NC_092042.1:48815662-49115662 GCF_003086295.3 Arachis hypogaea | reverse complement strand
TGAACGCCAACTTGATTCTGCATCCCAAAAGCTCGTTCATTAGAAGCAAAAAATTATAGCTTCTGTATTTACTCAACCCACGTTTAGGTTGTTGCTTGTTATTATTGGTTTTTTTCATAATTTTTTCTAAATAAATGCTAAGAATATTAAAATAATTATTCTAATTTTTATGCACTGTTTACTATTTTAATTTTTTATAATATGTATTATTGCTCTGATTAGAAATGATAAATTAAATAAAAAATTAATTATAAATAATAATAAAAACCTAACTTGTAAAAAATTAGAACCTAAAATAATAATAAAAATAAAATTATTAAGAGTACTTAAAAAAGAATACTAAAATATGTTATTTTATATATTATTTTTAATTTAATAAATAAATATTACTTTTTATTATAAAAAAAGTACTTAAAAAATTGTTCATTTTTTTTATATGTTGTTTTTAATTTTATCAATAAATATTAATTTTTATTATAAGAATAAAAAATTATAATATACTAAAATAGAGTACTATAAAAAAAATACTATATAAAAGATACTAAAAAATATAAAAAAATTAAATATATTTAAAAAAATAATATTATAATTTAATATTATATTTTTTAGTAATTAATTAATTATTTATCTAGAAGTGATTTTAACTAATATTATCCAAATAATATTTATTTTATCAAAATCAATTTTAGTAAAATTTGCCAAACATAAATCATGTTGGCACAAACTCACTTCTACCCAAAATCAATTCTACAAAATTACTTCCATTCAAACTCCAGTTTCCCCAATGTGAATCCAAACACACACTTAAAAGTTATTGTTGATCGAAAAATATTTTTGATGAAAGTAAATTGATTTGGAGTAAGTCAGAAAAAAATTTTAATGCATTTTAAAAATATTTTTAATGCAAACGTGGGTTGAGTAACGTGGGTTGAGTAAATACAGAAGCTATAATTATTTTAATTATTTTAATATTCTTAGCATTTATTTAGAAAAAATTATAGAAAAACCAATAATAACAAGCAACAACCTAAACGTGGGTTGAGTAAATGCAGAAACTATAATTTTTTGCTTCTAATGAACGAGCTTTTGGGATGCAGAATCAAGTTGGCGTTAAAAAAAAAAAGTTGTCAAACATCAAAGAATATCGTGCAAAGTACTGAAACACACTTTTATCCTCTTCAACGTATTTTACAAAAATTACTCTTATATTGTGAATTCAGACGTAAATTAATCGTCTTATTAATATAATTAAAAATGTATCTATATTATATTTTAAAAATATATGTAAAATCCTCCATGACTCCACCACTCAAATCTGAGCAAATCCTCCCACCCTCTCTCTCAAACTCTCTCAACTATGAAGGTTTCAAAAATTTTTATTGCTTCCAAATGATCCGTGTTGAGCATCAACGGATTATGTATATATATACATATAAACATAAACCGTGGGAGTCTAGAAGGTTTTACGTTTAACGTAAAATTCTTCATAAACCGTGGTAGCCACCCACGGTTTATGCCTAACACTTTTCTTTCCTAATCCGTGGTTGGTGGCCACGGTTTACAACCAAACTTTTCCTTCCATAAAACCTCCCTGCCAGCCACGGTTTATGTACAAATTAGAAATCGTGGTTGGATCCCACGGTTTACATAATAATGCATTTTGCACAAGTACGTAACAACTTTCTGATTTGTGTATTTGGGTAAAGGTTTCTCTAGTTTTATTTAAATATGTAAATTGCCCTGAAAACCTTATCCATAGCAGAAAGAGCTACATTTGTTCAGTTTGTTTTGTCTTTTATTCTAACTATGAAAATTTCGAATGAGGTCTGCAATAAAATTGACAAGATTTGTTAGGACTTTTTTTGGAGTTCAAGTGATCAAGATAAAAAAAATTCACCCTCTTAACTAGGACAACCTGTGTAAATCAAAAGATCAGGGACGGCAAGATATTTGCAAAGTTCAAGAAATAAATAATATTTTTCTTATGAAACTTGCCTGGGAATTATGACAAAATATAATACTTTATGGGTTAAAGTTCTTAAAGGCAAGTATAGTTGGGGTGAGAACGAACCTGATTTCCAAAGTCCATCAAAAAGTCAACTGCTCAAATGTTTGGAAAGAGATCGTGAAAGTCTGGAACCAATTTCAAAGGAATATAATCTAGATAATTGGCGATGAATAGTCTATTGCAGTTTAGACTGATCACTAAGTTCTTGGAATTACCAGCCTAAACGATATTTTTTTGTGTCCTATCGCTGCAGAAAGAACATCTGAAAAGCTCTTAAGTTTTACTAATATTAATCAGTTCATGTACACTTCTGAGAGGAATTCTGTGAATAATGGGACGCCTCAGAGGAAGGGAGTTCTTGAAATTGATGCTCTAAATGCCATATTGGATCAGAACAAAATGTTGACTCAACAAGTCAACATGATTTCTCAAAGTTTGAATGGATGGCAAAAGGCATCCAACAGCACTAAAGAGGCATCTTCTGAAGAAGAGGCCTATGATCCTGAAAACCCTGCAATGCCAGAAGTAAATTACATGGGGGAAGCCTTTGGCAACACCTATAATCCCTCATGGAGAAATCATCCAAATTTTTCATGGAAGGATCGACAAAATCCTCAACAAGGCTTTAATAATGGTGGAAGAAACAGGTTTAGCAATAGCAAACCTTTTCCATCATCTTCTCAGCAACAGACAGAGACTTCTGAGCAGAGCACCTCTAACTTAGCAAACATAATCTCTGATCTGTCTAAGGCCACTTTAAGTTTTATGAGTAAAACAAGGTCCTCCATTAGAAATTTGGAGGCACAAGTGGGCCAGCTGAGTAAGAAAGTCACTGAAACTCCTCCTAGTACTCTCCCAAGCAATACTGAAGAGAATCCAAAAAGAGAGTGCAAGGCCATTGACATAATCAACATGGCCAAACCTAGAGAGGAAGGAGAGGACGTGAATCCCAATGAGGAAGACCTCAGGGGACGTCTTTCAAGCAAGAAGGAGTTCCTTATTGAGGACTTAAAGGAATCTGAAGGTCATATAGAGACCATAGAGATCCCATTAAACCTCCTTCTGCCATTCATGAGCTCTGAAAACTATTCTTCCTCTGAAGAGGATGAAGATGTCACTGGAGAGCAAGTTGCTCAATATCTAGGAGCTATCATAAAGCTGAATGCCAAGTTGTTTGGTAATGAGACTTGGAAAGGTGAACCTCCCTTGCTCATTGGTGAACTAGATACATGGGTTCAGCAAACTTTACCTCAAAAGAAACAAGATCCTGGTAAATTCTTAATACCCTGTACCATAGGCACCATGACCTTTGAAAGACTCTGTGTGACCTGGGGTAAAGCATAAATCTTATGCCACTCTCTGTAATGGAGAAGCTGGGGATCATTGAGGTACAACCTGCCATATTTTCATTACAAATGGCAGATAAGTCAGTAAGACAAGCTTATGGATTGGTAGAGAACGTGTTGGTAAAGGTTGAATGCCTTTACATCCTGCTGATTTCATAATCTTAGACACTAGGAAGGAGGAGGATGAATGCATCATCCTTGGAAGACCTTTCCTAGCCATAGCAGAAGCTGTGATATATGTTAACAGAGGAAAATTAGTCCTTCAATTAAATGGGGACTACCTTGTGTTTAAGACCCAAGGATCTTCTTCTGCAACCATGGAGAGGAAGCATGAAAAGCTTCTCTCAGTACAGAGTCAAATAAAGCCCCCACAATCAAACTCTTAAGTTTGGTGTTGGGAGGCCACAACCAAACTCTAAGTTTGGTGTTGACTCCCTACATCCAAACTCTAAGTTTGGTGTTGGGAGTCTACAACATTGACCTGATCACCTGTGTGGCTCCATAAAAGCCCACTGTCAAGCTATTGACATTAAAGAAGCGCTTATTGAGAGGCAACCCAATTTCTATTTATCTAATTTTATTTTATTTTTATTGTTCATTTATGTTTTATTCATGATCATATGGAGTCACGAAAAAAATACTAAAATTAAAAATAGAATAAAAAATAGCAGAAGAAAAATCACACCCTGGAGGAAGGACTTACTGGCGTTCAAACGCCAGTAAGGAGCATCTGGCTGGCATTCAACGCCAGAACAGAGCATGAATCTGGCGTTGAACGCCAGAAACAAGCAACATCCTGGCATTTGAACACCAGGAATATACCCTGAGGAGAGCTGGCGCTAAACGCCAGAAACAAGCATGGAACTGGCATTCAACGCCAGAAACATGCTGCAATTGGGCATTGAACGCCCAAAATAAGCATCACTTCGGCATTTAAACGCCAAAATTGTATGCAAAGGCGTTTTACATGCCTAATTGGTGCAGGGATGTAAATCCTTGACACCTCAAGATCTGTGGACCCCACAAGATCATCCCAGGATCTGTTGACCCCACAAGATTCCCACCTACCTCAACTCACCTTCTCTCCTCTTCTTCACATTCATCCTCTCTTCCCCATAAACTCTCTTCCCCATAAACACTCTTTCCCAAAAACCCTTCACCAATCACCTCAATCTCTCTTTCCACTTACCCCCCTTCACCACTCACATCCTTCCACTCTTCCCCATAAACCCCACCTACCTTCAAAATTCAAAATCACTTTCCCACCCAACCCACCCAATATGGCCGAAACTTAACCCCTCTCCCTCTACTATAAATACCGCTCCATTCTTCTTCATTTTCACACAACACAACCCTCTCTTCTCCTCCTTGGCCGAAACACAACCTTCTCTCCCTCTCCTTCATATCTTCTTCTTCTTCATCTATTCTTTCTTCTCTTGCTCGAGGGTGAGCAATATTTTAAGTTTGGTGTGTTAAAAGCATAGCTTTTTGTTTTTCCATAACCATGGCACCTAAGGCCGGAGAAACCTCTAGAAAAAGGAAAGGGAAGACAAAAGCTTCCACCTCCGAGTCATGGGAGATGGAGAGATTCATCTCTAAAGGCCATCAAGACCACTTCTATGATGTTGTGGCCAAGAAGAAGGTGATCCCCGAGGTCCCTTTCAAACTCAAGAAAAATGAGTATCCGGAGATCCGACATGAGATCCAAAGAAGAGGTTGGAAAGTTCTAACCAACCCCATTCAACAAGTCGGAATCCTAATGGTTCAAGAGTTCTATGCCAATGCATGGATCACTAGGAACCATGATCAAAGTGTGAACCTGAATCCAAAGAATTATCTTATAATGATTTGGGGGAAATACTTAGATTTTAGTCCGAAAAATGTGAGGTTGGCATTCAACTTGCCCATGATGCTAGGAGATGCACGCCCCTACACTAGAAGGGTCAACTTTAATCAAAGGTTGGACCAAGTTCTTATAGACATATGTGTGGAAGGATCTCAATGGAAAAAATACTCCAAAGGCAAGCCGGTTCAATTAAGAAGACTGGACTTCAAGCCTGTGGCTAGAGGATGGTTGGAGTTTATCCAACGCTCCATCATTCCCACTAGCAACCGATCTGAAGTTACTGTGGATCGGGCCATCATGATTCATAGCATCATGATTGGAGAGGAAGTGGAAGTTCATGAAGTCATCTCCCTTGAATTCTACAAAATAGCCGAAAAATCCTCCACTATGGCAAGGCTAGCTTTTCCTCATCTTATTTGCCATCTATGTTACTCAGCTGGAGTTATCATAGAAGGAGACATCCCCATTGAGGAGGATAAGCCCATCACTAAGAAGAGGATGGAACAAACAAGAGAGCCCACTCATGGATCCCAAGAGACGCATGAGGAAGCTCATCACCAAGAAATCCCGGAGATGCCTCAAGGGATGCACTTTCCTCCCAACAACTATTGGGAACAACTCAACACTTCTCTAGAAGACTTGAGTTACAATATGGATCAATTAAGGGTGGAACATCAAGAACACTCCATCATTCTCCATGAAATTAGAGAAGATCAAAGAGCAATGAGGGAGGAGCAACAAAGGCAAGGAAGAGACATAGAAGAACTCAAGGACATAATTGGTTCTTCAAGAAGAAAGTGCCACCATCACTAAGGTGGACTCATTCATTGTTCTTATTTTTTCTATTTTTTGGTTTTTATGCTATATGTGTGTCTATGTTTGTGTCTTTATTACATGATCATTAGTATTTAGTAACTATGTCTTAAAGCTATGAATAATTCCATAAATCCTTCACCTTTCTTAAATGAAAAATGTTTCTAATTCAAAAGAACAAGAAGTACATGAATTTCGAAATTATCCTTGAATTTAGTTTAATTATATTGATGTGGTGACAATACTTTTTGTTTTCTGAATGAATGCTTGAACAGTGCATATTTTTTATCTTGTTGTTTATGAATGTTAAAATTGTTGGCTCTTGAAAGAATGATGAACAAAGAGAAATGCTATTGATAATATGAAAAATCATGAAATTGATTCTTGAAGCAAGAAAAAGCAGTGAATAGCAAAAGCTTGCGAAAAAAAAATGGCGAAAAAAAATAATAGAAAGAAAAAGAAAAAGCAAGCAGAAAAAGTCAATAGCCCTTAAAACCAAAAGGCAAGGGTAAAAAGAATCCAAGGCTTTGAGCATCAATGGATAGGAGGGCCCAAGGAAATAAAATCTAGGCCTAAGTGGCTAAATCAAACTGTCCCTAACTATGTGCTTGTGGCATGCAGGTCCAAGTGAAAAGCTTGAGACTGAGTGGTTAAAGTCGTAATCCAAAGCAAAAAGAGTGTGCTTAAGAACTCTGGACACTTCTAATTGGGGACTTTAACAAAGGTGAGTCAAAATCTGAAAAGGTTCACCCAGCTATGTGTCTGTGGCATTTATGTATCTGGTGGTAATACTGGAAAACAAAGTGCTTAGGGCCACGACCAAGACTCATAAAAGTAGCTGTGTTCAAGAATCAACATACTTAACTAGGAGAATCAATAACACTATCTGAAATTCTAAGTTCCCATAGATGCCAATCATTCTAAACTTCAAAGGAAAAAGTGAGATGCCAAAACTGTTCAGAGGCAAAAAGCTACAAGTCCCGCTCATCTAATTAGGACTAATATTCATTGATATTCTGGAATTTATATTATATTCTCTTCTATTTATCCTAATTGATTTTCAGTTGCTTGGGGACAAGCAACAATTTAAGTTTGGTGTTGTGATGAGCGGATAATTTATACGCTTTTTGGCATTGTTTTTAGATAGTTTTTAGTATAATCTAGCTACTTTTAGGGATGTTTTCATTAGTTTTTATGCTAAATTCAAATTTCTGGACTTTACAATGAGTTTGTGTATTTTTCTATGATTTCAGGTATTTTCTGGCTGAAATTGAGGGACCTGAGCAAAACTCTGATAAGAAGGCTGACATAGGACTGCTGATGCTGTTGGATTCTGACCTCCCTGCACTCGAAATGAATTTTCTGGAGCTACAGAACTCCAAATGGCGCGCTCTAACCGGCGTTGGAAAGTGGACATTCAGAGTTTTCCAGCAATATATAATTGTCCATACTTTATTCGGGATTAGACGACGCAAACTGGCGCTCAACGCCAGTTCCATGCTACATTCTGGAGTCAAACGCTAGAAACACGTCACGAACCAGAGTTGAACGCCAAAAACACGTTACAACTTGGCGTTCAACTCCAAAAGAAGCCTCTGCATGTGTAAAACTCAAGCTCAGTCCAAGCACACACCAAGTGGGCCCCGGAAGTGGATTTCTGCATCAATTACTTACTCTGTAAACCCTAGTAGCTAGTCTAGTATAAATAGGACATTTTACTATTGTATTAGACGTCTTTTGACCATGTTACATCTTTGGGCTCAGTTTTATTCTATTATTCATCTTAGGATGCTATTGATCATATTTATGGGGGCTGGCCATTCGGCCATGCCTGAACCACCATCACTTATGTATTTTCAACGGTGGAGTTTCTACACACCATAGATTAAGGGTGTGGAGCTCTGCTGTACCTCAAGTTTTAATGCAATTACTACTATTTTTTATTCAATTCAGTTTATTCCTATTCTAAGATATTCGTTGCACTTCAACATGATGAATGTGATGATCCGTGACACTCATCATCATTCTCACCTATGAACGCGTGTCTGACAACCACTTCCGTTCTACCTTAGACCGGGCGCATATCTCTTGGATTCCTTAATCAGAGTCTTCGTGGTATAAGCTAGAATTGATGGCGGCATTCATGAGAATCCAGAAAGTCTAAACCTTGTCTGTGGTATTCCGAGTAGGATTCCGAGATTGAATGACTGTGACGAGCTTCAAACTCGCGATTGTTAGGCGTGATGACAAACGCAAAAGAATCAATGGATTCTATTCCGGCATGATCGAGAACCGACAGATGATTAGCCGTGCTGTGACAGAGCATTTGGACCATTTTCACTAAGAGGATGGGATGTAGCCATTGACAATGTTGATGCCCTACATACAGCTTGCCATGGAAAGGAGTAAGAAGGATTGGATGAAGGTAGTAGGAAAGCAGAGATTCAGAAGGAGCACAGCATCTTCATACGCCTATCTGAAATTCCCATCGATGATCTACATAAGTATTTTTATCTTTATTTTCTGTTTATTTATTATTATTATTATTATTCGAAAACTCCATAACCATTTATTATCCGCCTGACTGAGATTTACAAGATGACCATAGCTTGCTTCATACCAACAATCTCTGTGGGATCGACCCTTACTCACGTAAGGTTTATTACTTGGACGACCCAGTGCACTTGCTGGTTAGTTGAGTGAAGTTGTGAAATTATGTTTAGACCATGGTATTGAGCAGCAAGTTTTTGGGGCCATTACTGGGGAATCAATTTCGAACAATAATTTAAGTATGAATCACAATTTCGTCCACCAAAACCAGAAACACAAAACCAAAATCAACCATCGGTCCATCTCATTTCAACCACGGCCCTAGGCCCAAACAATCCAACAGCAACCAATCCACCACAATCCAACAGAATTTCAGTCGCAAACACAGGTAGGAAAGTTCAAGCACAAACAAACAGTTACAGCAAGTAGAACAATTAGCAGTTAATCACAAAGGCAAACCAAGTACAATATGCACACCCAAACAATGTCACATAAATGCATATGATGCATGCCTGTCCTAGTGGCTGATGATATCATCTGTCGGTTACCAAGCCAATCCGACATGTCCAGTAGCTAACCCGGGCACAGTCTCTCTGTTGTGCATTAATATCATTAGAGGGTATCTGCGCCCTGTCGCCATTAGAGGGTATCTACGCCCTGTCGCCATTAGAGGGTATCGGCGGCCTGTTGCCATTAGAGGGTATCGGTGCCCTGTCACCCTTACAACCAGAGAGAAAACACAAGCATATTCACATACGACATTCATCTCAGCCATCCAGCTCACGGTTCAATCCAGAACCAGCCAATTTATCAATAAATACAGCCATTTGGCTTAAACTCATAATTCATAATCAGCCATACGGCCCACAACTCATTCGGCAATCAGCCATAGTTCAATAGCATACACAGCCATTCCGACTCATAACAAAATAACACTTCCACCATTCAACATCATCAAATTCATACATCGACATTTAAGCCATAAATCACTTTTCTCAATCCATTCACTTTGAAATCAAATTTCAACTATTTTCAGCGTTAGCTTTAAAGATCTCATTTCTCAAATCATCTCCGGCTCACAAGCTACTTTTACTCAAAGTAAGTTCCCTTTTTAAAACAAAGCCACTCTCGGCTTTCTCTTTCTAAAACTTCCAAAACCATGGCAAGTTAAGGATTTATTTCAAAGTATTCAAAATCATTCATCCAACAATGGAATTTTATAACAAAAGTTTCACAGCAGAGTCTCAAGTCGTTAGGGAAGGTCAATCTACATCAATTCCTTAAAATTCATTGAAACTTTTAAAATCATAAATTCTCGGCTCAAGTAAATAAAACTGAATTTATTATGAAACCGAACCATACAAAATCACAAGTTCCAACCCGGTCCAAAAATCAACTCATTTGAAACAGAACCAGTTCATTTGAATCAAACCACTTTCAGATTTCTTTTTGGAACCCATTTCTCTAACCTCTTCCCAAAATGCCTCAAACTTAATTACTCAATCAAAAGTCTAGTTTCCTTTAAAATCACTAAAAGCTCCCTTTTATATTGAAATCAATATTAGAGCATCATTCTTTTCTTTAGTGATTCAAATGGTAAAAATAGTTCAATTTCTGAATAAGCCGAACTCAAGGCATAAAGTTCATTAAATAAATTAAGCTTAAAAACATAAATATTCTCTTAATAAATCAAATAATACAATTTCTCAAATCCAACCCTTTTTAAATAACTTTTCAAACAATACTAAGATTTTGTAGAAATTTCGGCAGTACCTCCCCTAAAACTTGGACTTTTGCCACCCGGTTCGGGTCCCAACTAAACCGTTCCTCATTCCTCTTCAACAGCTCAAAACCAGAAATCAATTCAAAAGCAAGATAAATCCGACAATCATCTCATTTTCATATCTCAAGGAAACCTTTTCAAAATCAAATCAATATCAACCGATTTAACACATTTCCAAAGATTTAAAGAAACGGTTCAGCAACAAATCATTTATCAAAACCAAACCAATTAAAGCAAACCAGGCTGAATTTCAAAGAGTATTCTATTGTTCACATTATCAAGAGAGTCAACTCAACTCAAATCAATTCCCAACAGATTACACTCAAATTCCAACTCTTTAAAAAATCAACTTCAAACATTCCATTTCACAAAGCCGCACAACAAATTCAGCTAAACAAACATTCATAATCTTTCAAGACAATCGAATAATACATAAGACCGATACAATCACCAAATACACATTTTCTCACATCAGTATCCATATGTAATAATTCCAATATAAAATATAATTTTTGGAAAGCGCCCCTACCTCAAAACGCAAAACCACGGTCCAATCGCCTCACAGCGTCCTTCCGCCTCCACCCGAAATCAACAATCAAAATCCCAGCTCCGCGTGTTTTTCTCAATAGTAGAAACAGCCTCAAGGCCACATGTAAGCTCAGTTACTACTTCCTAACACATCGATATCGCGGAAATATCAAAACTCATAACTGAAAACAAATGTCGAGGATTCTGAGGTAAAAACACTTACATTAAAAGGAATGGCACAGCAGCCTCCACAACACTTATGCGACAAAAAAACATCGGAACTCAAACCTACATTACCAAGCTTCAAGGTCTTTAACCAAACCCAACCGAACGCTAAAGCAGGGGTTTCTCGAAATGTGAAATACTCACTAAATCAAAATAAAACAGCGGCAGCAGTAAGAACGATTATAGCAGCAGCGGGGAAGAAGACCTTCTCCACCACCTTAGTCCGTGATTCCAGCGGCAGCAGCGGCAAGGGAATTTACAATAATCACCTTATCCCATACAAATAAATTTCAGTGACAATCTCCAAGGTAGAAACAAATTGGTAGAACAAGGAAGCAGAAACAGGGGAGAGCTTACCCCCGACATAGCAGTGGTCATAGTGGTGGTTTCCTAGGTAGCAGAGGGTTCTGGTAGCTCACCCCTAGCAGTGGTGGAGGAACATGTGGCGGCAGTGAAAGGCAGTGGCAGAGCCGACTTCTCCTCCCTCGCTCTCTGTTTCTCCCGCAATGCCCTCTCCTTCTCGCCGGCGACAGTGACGGAAGCAACCCCCAACAGCGGAGGCAGCAGGGCTGGCTCGACTGCAGCAGAGCGCGACACGCCTCCCTCTCCTGGTCTCTCGCTCCTCTGGCCGCGATTCACGGCTGCGACAGCAGTGCTGTTAAAAGACGCGGAAGCAGTGGCGCGCGACAAGGCTAGCCGCAAGTTTCTCTCCTTCGTGCACCTCTCTGTTCTGGGTTCCTTCCTCCGCGACGGCAATGGCGGCACAAAGATGGCAGCGACGCGTGGCTCGATGGCTGGGCACGGTGGCGGCACCAGCTCCTTTAAACCCTTCTCTGTGCGAAAAGTGGCGACACAGGAAGCTTCGGCGGCGATGCAACGGCGAGGAGGCTTGGCGACAGTGACCCTGGCGGCATGGCCTGTTGCGGCAGCACGACGCAGTGAACTTCCCTCCTCTCCTCAGCCGGAACTCAGCCTCTCTCTCTTTTTGCCTCTGTTTCGTTGGTTCGTAGAAGGAGGGGAAAACGACGTGTTCTGCTTGTAGCTGGGCTCTTGGGGGAGGGTTTCAATGGTAGCTGCTAGGGTTAGAGGAATTATGGTTTCATTTTCAAAAATTAGGTTTACGGGCATTTTAGTAATTTCAAATGAAATTGGGAATAATATAGTAATTGAAACCCAAATTAAATCCAACACTAATTGTATGTAGAAAATACTATTTGCTCATCAATTTCACAAATTATTTTCAATGAAATGTCCAAATCCAGAAATTGGAAATAATATAATTAATTTCTCTATTTTCCAAAATAATAGTATTAATATCTTAAAATATAAATTATTTAGTCCAAATCATGTAAAACCCCTATTATTTCATAACTGCCAACTTTATAATTTAAGTATAGAAAATAATCCAATAATTGTAAAATTGGATAATAATCATAACTTAACTCAAATTCAATAAATCAAAACTCGCCTTAATTATCTTTAATAAAATAATTTCTGAAATTAAGGATATAAATAAATATATGATTGGAGACTTGATCATAAAAAGACTTTTTAAAGATTTTGGGGTCTTACATTCTAACCACCTTATAAAAATTTTTGTCCTCGAAAATTGATACAAAACGAAGAAAATTTCATAACAGTTTACTCTTGAACACATTTAGGGAAGAAGCAAAAATATCTCAATATATAAACATATATACGGTTTTCAAACACTTGGATTATCGTATGCATAAGAATACAAAGGTAGGAGTATGGTTGCAAAGCAAACATTACAAGATAGGCTCAAATGCAAAAGATGACATGGGTCAAATAGGTGATAGTAAAGCAAGGCATCGAGGCTATAAAACAGGCTGGGGTTAAAACGATGTGCTTAACATCGGCACACTAATCCCATATCAACCTCAAAGCTTCAATTTTCCAACTCCATCAAGCACTTTTCAATCCCCATAACCGATCATAAGCCTAACGACTGCAAGCCTTATTTGCAAGGGACAAAACACCCACAACTCATAACATTGCACACCTACCACTTCAATCCCATATACACATATCACGTCTTAAAGAACTAACGCATCATATTACTACGTCTACATATCGCACGTGATATCAAACAATTCTCGAGTCTACTCAAAGGGATACAAGATTTAAAAAGGAGAGTCAAATGTCAAGGATAGTACTCATAGATTTGAGAGAATGTATGTAACTCCAAGTAAATAAAGATACTCAAGTAGTGAAGTTTGCTAGAAACAAATCAATTGACAATTTCAAAGATAACCTTTGTATCAAAGAAATCCAACAGGACCAATAAGAAGAAAATCAGCGCATTAGTTTGAAATAAATTCAAGCTGAGTCGATTAAGTGTGAGGCTTACATAAGAGAATATTTCAAACCCAAGACAAAGCTCACAGAACTCAAGAGCATGATTAAAAATACTTCCAAATACATTGTTCATAAAAGAATCGAAAACTTGTGGAAATATCACTTCGCAGTTTAGAAGAAAGTCACGTAATAAACATTCTTCAAGAGAGTAACAAAAGCATAAATGTGGCTTTGCTGTAATAAAATTTCATGTTAAAACAGATCATGTAGAATTTTAAAAACAAAATGGACACCGGTTTGGCCAAGAGCTCAAATATTTCCTCAAATATTTTAGAAAGATAATTAGGTGCACAACCTAACCAAAAGCAATCATAAAACTCAGAAGGAAAATCAAATACTTGTTCAAAAATTTCCAAGGTCCATATTCAAACAAGCGTGTACAAAAGTTTGCTTATAAATTGGTAAAGGAAACAAGTGATGCCTTACAAATGAACAGGTTTCCACTAAACAAGGAAGCTTTTCAAAACCTCATTTAAAATAGCGCATGTCAACTTTAAAACAATTTTGTCAGAAATTGAACAATGGTTTCAATTATAACCAAGCAACTGAAAATAAGTTCGATTTGGAACTTCGTCATCTGCTTTATAAAATTCAAAACGAGACTCCAAAAGTATACTTGAAATCATCATCTCACAACAATATTCAAGAAGATTAGGATGTACTTGAAAAGGAGTCAGGCCATACGAGAAAAGATCTTAAATCAAAGTAGTTTAAATAAGATTCACTGGTCGTGAGACATCTAACAAGCATCCAATTGATCCAAAAGAAAAAGTCATAGGAAAAGACAACTCAATCATTAGTAATTTTTTTTCAAGGATAAATATTTGACTAAAAACTCTTGTAGAGATAATGAGAGAATAAATAATGCACTGTTTTGAAACAAATTAAACTGACTCATATAAGAATAAGATTCACAAGATTAGAAAAACCAAGATCAATGATAATGCTCCCAAGACGTAAAGGATTAGTTAAAAACAAAGTCAAACATGATATTCACTGAGATGGAAAGCTTAAGATCGAATTTAGTCCGTTCATAAGAAGAAAGCTATGAGTCCAACATTTTCAAAAGAAGCAGCAATGGCATAAACAATGTGGTAGGCTAAATCAAGCTCAAATCAAGATAAATTAAGTGAAGTTTATCAAACGAAACCCAATCGGAGTAAAAACGAAAAAATCCTTTCTTTCCAAAATTTTGAAAAATGCCCAAATACATAATCAAATAAAGGTGTCCATTGGATCTATAGTAAAATCACTAGAAGGTCAAATTGTATTTCATGTAAGTGCAGTTCCATAACACAGTAAAAGCACATGCGAGGCATTAGAAATAAATAGTTGTCAAAATGTATAAGAAATCTTCAAAATTTCACATATAGATAAGTGTATATCTTTTAAACAGCAATTTTCATGAAAATATCCAAAATTGGATGTAATCACTGTCACATAAGAGAAGAACTGAATCAAAAATTTCTCTAATTACACTACCACTAAAAAAGAGTTTCTGGCTATTGTTTTTGCTCTGGATAAATTCCGAGCCTACTTACTTGGTACTAAGGTGGTGGTATACTCGGACCATGCAGCTCTAAAATATTTATTAGCTGAAAAAGAGTCCAAACCAAGGCTAATACGTTGGATCCTACTACTGCAAGAATTTAATTTAGAAATTAAGGATAGGAGTGGCTCTCAGAATTTAGTGGCGGACCACCTGAGTTGCCTTGAGCACAATAAGGATGACTCCACTCCTATCAATGATGCTTTTTCTTTTGATAGCTTGCATACAGTAAGGATGACTCCACTCCACAATAAGGATGACTCCACTCCTACCTGGCAGCCACTGATCTATGGATACCGTCGATCCCGACCTAAGGGCATCTCGGCTTCAGCACTTACCTTGGAAGCTCGAGTGTGGGCACAAATCATGTCCCACTATGTCTTTCCGAGCACCCACAAGTCCTCCTTCACTGCGGACATGGCTATTCTCACCTGGTGTATCCTTACAGACCAACCTCTCAACTTACCAAGACACATCCGGCAAGCCATGGGACACGTACAGATTGCGAGTAACCTTCCCTTTCCCGCCTTGGTTTCAGATCTAGTCTCAACAGGCGAAGTCTCCTACAGAGCTGGAGACACCAAGACCATCCTTCCGTGGGACGATCAGTATGTCCCTAACAGAAAGTACATTAGACCTCCAGCAGCCACTACCAGTCGGACTGCAGATCCAGCCAGAGATATCCCTTCTCCTTCCACACCACAAGCACCTTCAACAAATCAGCTGCTCCTTCAGATACTTCAAAGGTTGGACCGGCTTGACCAGCAAGCAAAGCGAATGGAGCGCCGTATCAAGCCCCGATTTACATACCTCAAGGAGCTGATTGTTGGCACACACCCACCTCCAGAACCAAAGGACACTTCAACCTCCCCTTCATCCAGTAGCACATGCAGCTGATGAGCGGATAATTTATACGCTTTTTGGCATTGTTTTTAGGTAGTTTTTAGTAAGTTCAAGCTACTTTTAGGGATGTTTTTATTAGTTTTTATGTTAAATTCACATTTCTGGACTTTACTATGAGTTTGTGTGTTTTTCTGTGATTTCAGGTAATTTCTGACTGAAATTGAGGGACTTGAGCAAAACTCTGATAGGAGGCTGATAAAGGGCTGCTGATGCTGTTGGAATCTGACCTCCCTGCACTCGAAATGGATTTTCTGGAGCTACAAAACTTCAAATGGCGCGATCTCAATGGCGTTGGAAAGTAAACATCCAGAGCTTTCCAGCAATATATAATAATCCATACTTTATTTGGGAATTGACGACGTAAACTGGCGCTCAATGCCAGTTTCATGTTGCTGTCTGGAGTAAAACGCCAGAAACACGTCACGACTCGGAGTTGAACGCCCAAAACACGTTACAACTTGGCGTTCAACTCCAAAAGAAGCCTCAGCTCGTGGATAGATCAAGCTCAGCCCAAACACACACCAAGTGGGCCCCGGAAGCGGATTTATGCATCAATTACTTACTCATGTAAACCCTAGTAGCTAGTCTAGTATAAATAGGACAATTTACTATTGTATTAGACATCTTTAGTCTCAGTTTTATTTTATTCTTCATCTGAGGAGACTATTGATCACGTTTTAGGGGGTTGGCCATTCGGCCATGCCTGAACCTTTCACTTATGTATTTTCAACGGTGGAGTTTCTACACACCATAGATTAAGGGTGTGGAGCTCTGCTGTACCTCAAGTTTCAATGCAATTACTATTATTTTCTATCCAATTCGAATTATTCCTATTCTAAGATATTCGTTGCACTTCAACTTGATGAATGTGATGATCCGTGACACTCATCATCATTCTCACCTATGAACGCGCGTGATTGACAACCACTTCTGTTCTACCCTAGACCGGGCGCATATCTCTTGGATTCCTTAAACAGAATCTTCGTGGTATAAGCTAGAATTGATGGCGGCATTCATGGGAATCCGGAAGGTCTAACCTTGTCTGTGGTATTCCGAGTAGGATTCCGGAATTGAATGACTATGACGAGCTTCAAACTCCTGAAGGCTGGGCGTTAGTGACAGACACAAAAGAATCAAGGGATTTTACTCCAACCTGATTGAGAACCGACAGATGATTAGCCGTGCTGTGACAGAGCATTTGGACCTTTTTCACTGAGAGGATGGGATGTAGCCATTGACAACGGTGATGCCCTACATACAGCTTGCCATAGAAGAGAGTGATAAAATTGGATAAAAGCAGTAGGAAAGCAGAGATTCAGGAGGAGCACAGCATCTCCATACGCCTATCTGAAATCCCCATCATTGGATTACATGAGTAGCTTTATCTTTATTTTATGTTTATTATTTATTAATTTTCGAAAATCCATAATCAATTACTATCCGCCTGACTGAGATTTACAAGATGACCATAGCTTGCTTCATACCAACAATCTCTGTGGAATCGACCCTTACTCACGTAAGGTTTATTACTTGGACAACCCAGTACACTTGCTGGTTAGTTGAACGGAGTTGTGACCACACATAGTAAAGAGCTATTATCTCGAATTAAATTTCATACAAGTACAAAGAGTATGAATCACAATTTCATCCACCAGCAGCCAAGGCGAACCAGACACTGGAGGCAACACTTCCAGCATCCCCTTGCTCCTAACTGATGGCACCGAGGATGACGCCAAGCTTTAAGTATGGGAAGGTCGGTCAGTACCTGACTTTCGGAGGTAACTTCTCTCTTTTAACACCAACATTTTTAGTTTTTCTTCCGTTAAATAGGATAGATTGCATGATAATAATTGTTTGCATGTATGTTCGCTCAGTTAAAGTAATAAATTTCTCTTCAATTTTATGATATTTCACTAAATTAAATTGAAAAATTATGTTAAACTTGTTTGAAGACTGTAAATTGGAACATGAATTATAGCTAAGAACACACAACCTATGAGACTTGAGCTTAATTGTATAGTTACACTATTTAACCATAATAATTTTTCTTGTGTGTTCTCTTCTCTATAATTGTAATCTATATTTTGTTCCATTCTATATATCCAATGTTTAGTGTATTTATATGTATGCATATGATTGAGGCCATCGTTTGCTGCTAGCTTACTTATCCTAAATAGCCTATCCTTTTAATCACCTTTGTTAGCCACCTTGAGCTTTTTTATCCCCATTTGTTCTATATTTTATCACATCACTAGCCTTAAGCAGAAAAACAAATTAATTACCCCTTAAATCTTTGGTTAGCTTAAGATAGAGATTGTGTGCAAACTAAGTGTGGGGAACTGTGGAAACTCAGGTTGATAAAAGTATACAGTGTTTCATTGACAAAATATTGGGAATTTGGGTACCTACTCATGTGAGATCAGAAAAATTAAAAATCCATGTGCATTGATATGTTATGTTTACTTAAAAAAAAAGGAAAAAAAGAAAAAGAAAAAGAAATATATATATATAATATAAATAAATTAATAGGGGACAAAATTACCCTAATATTAAGCTTAAATAAAAGATCAATGCATATGTGGTGAAATTAAAGAAATATTTGGTACATGAGTATGTGATACAAAAATGGGAATTATGGGTAGCTAGGCATGAAATTAGAGTTACATAGAGTGTGTGTGTTAGGTGAGAGCTTAGGTTAGTCAAAGATTCATGTTATAGCTCAGTTGACTATACATATATCCTCACCCTTACCTTAGTCCCATTACAACCTTGAAAAGACCTTATGATGTTTGCATTGGTATACTAAATATTTGTTGATTGGTTAGATGAAGAACAAAGTCTAGAAAGCATGACTAGAGAAAAGTAGAGTGAATCAACCCTAGACACTTGAGAGAGTTAGAGTGATATACACTACCAGTGAGGGTTCAATGCTTGATTCTATGTTCCCTGCTTTCATGAACTATCTTCTTACAAGTTTACTTGTCTTTACTGCATGATTTGAATAAGTGAAATCTGGTTTATGTGTGTCTTGGAGAATTTATTTCCTTTTCACCAAGTAGGTAGAAGCATTTTTGCATGTAGTTACATTCATATAGATAGGTTGCATCTCATGCTTTCTACCATTCCTCTTCACTCTTATAGTTTCTCTTGAGCTTAGCATGAGGACATGCTAATGTTTAAGTATGGGGAGATTTGATGCACCACTATTTCGTGGTACATCTTGTGCTTAATTGAGTGAATTTTATCCACTAATCTCACATTTAGTCATAGAAATTGCATGTTTTACATTTTCCTTCCTAATTTTGTGTTATGATTGGAAACATGCTTCTTTGGCCTTAATTTTGCTAATTTTAATCTTCTCTTAATACTATTCGATGCCTTGATATGTGTGTTAAGTGATTTCAGGGTTTATAGAGTAGGAATGGCTTAGAGGATGGAAAGGAAGCATACAAACTGGAAGGAATACAAGAAATTGAAGGAATTGCTAATGCTGTCAGCCCTAACCTCTTCGCACTCAATCGATCATAACTTGAGCTACAGAGGTTCAAATAAGACGGTTCCAGTTGCGTTGGAAAGTTAATGTTCGGGGCTTCGAAATGAGATATAATTTACCATAGTTTCTGTACATCTAGACAACGCGCACACGTGCTTCATGCGCACGCGTCGCATGCACGAAAATTCAGCGACCCAAAAATTGTCCCCAGCGATTTCCGGGCTGTTTTTGACCCAGTTCTCGACCCAGAAAACACAGATTAGAGGCTGCAGAGTGGAAAAATCAAGGACACTTCTCACTTTTAATAATTTTAGGTTTTAGATGTAGTTTTCTAGAGATAGAGGCTCTCTCCTCTCTCTAAGTTTTAGGATTCCTAGTTTTATGCTTTTGAGTTGGATATTACAAAGAGTTACTACCTCTGTGAAGTTTTTATCATTCTAGTTTATTTTCTATTTCCTTACTCTTTTATTTCCTATTTGATTCCATTATTTCTTGATTATTTTTAATTGAGTTTAATTGCCATGTCTTCTTTCTACTCCCTTCATGAATGCGAATTTGGCATACATGTCAATGGAGTAGGCTCCTAACTTGACTTTGGAGTTGATTAATATTTGAGACCCTTGAGTTGGAATACTCAAGAGTTAATTGGTAATTGGAAGTTGTTGGCTAGCTCTATAGTTACTAACGCTAACCCTTCCCAAGGAAAAGGATTATTTTCTTGTGAATAGAAGTTGGCTCTCAACTTGACTTTCCTTTATTCAATGAAGGATAATCAAGTGGAACAACAACCTATTACTAATTAATCTTGGGAAATCCAACAAGGATAGAACTTCAGATTAATCTTCTCCTAGTCAAGGCGTTTTATTTATTTTAATTACATAAAACCTCTTGTTAATTTTCCTTGCTTTAATTTATCATTTATGCGCCCATTGCCCAAACTCCAAATTTCCCAGAAAACTCATAACCAATAACAAGAACACTTCCTTGCAATTCCTTGAGAGACAACCCGAGATTTGAATACTTCGGTTATTATTTTTATTGGGTTTGTTTAAGTGACAACCAAATTTTTGTATGAAAGGATTCTTGTTGGTTTAGAAGTTATACTTTCAACGAGCTTTTATTTGTGAATTTCTAAACTATCAAAAGTCTGTTTTTCACGTACTCATTTCAGCAAGACAAGAACAGACAATCTTAAGTGACGGATTTCAGTAACAAATTCAAGTGATGATTTTTAGCCAAAAAAAAGAGACATTCGGTACATTCTTCAGCAAATTTGACTATTACCAAAAAATTCAAGGTGCAGTAACTAAAATCTTTTTACATGAATTTTTCAATAACATAGCAACAGCTTCAATGTTCAGTCATGATAACCAATACAAAACTCCAGTCAGTCATTATTTTCAGCAACAAAAAATAAATTAAATAAATCATATTTTCAGCAACAACATCAACTTTCAGCAACCAAAATGAAGTTGCATAGATGAATTACAACGACAAAATTCAGCAACAAATATTAGGAAAATTTGTTGGAACTAACCATATCGAAGACTGGCTGCTGTCGATGGGGCTCCACGCAAGCAGACGACATTGACGTCCGTCTCGGGGTCGTTCTGCTTCCAGCGAGGATGAGCAAACGGAAGGCACACAACTGAGTGCTTGACAGTGACACACAAAGAGCAACGACGACAACAACAACCTCGGGACCTGCTGCTTCTGTTGCCAGCAGCCTTGAGCGCAACGAACGATCACGCTGACTGTGACACAGTGACAAGACAAACAACGACGACCACCTTGTGCGACATCGGAGGCAGTGCACTAGGCCTGATACAAGAGACCTTCAGTTCGACTGCGATAGTGACACAGATGATAGAGTTAGGGCTTACTCAGATAGTGACGCGAAAAAGATAATGACAGATGACCTGGTCGGTACGTGACAAAGCTGAAGCATACATTTACCGATTTTCGATGACCAGAAAGCTTGAGCTCCACACCAAAACCGGCCGTGAAAGAGGTCAGAGAACTAGATGGAGATATTGACGGCGACAGAAAGAGACGTTGAAGTTTTACGACAAGGGTTCTGTGATCACATATTCGATTAGGACATTTTAGAAGTGCGGTGGGAAAAGAGTTATTAGAGAACAACGCCATTTTTAATTTCTCTTCCTCTATAATAGGTGTTTTTTTCTCTTTAATTTTTTCTTAAAATTTTTAAGGATTAAGAAGGCCAGGCCCAAAATGACAAAAAAAAAATTTATACACTTAATTATTTCTCATCAATCCTAATGACGATTATACACGTGATATGACACACTATAAATCTACTTTTTAGTGGGATCTATTGTTACAGAATTTATTTTCTTTCACATTACTTTTATTATAAACCTACACGTGTCATCTACACATGTAGATAATATTTTTCATCTACATGGTAGCACTTGCCTTATTCTTATTATTCTTTGCACAGTATATGACTATCTATCATGTTGTTTTTGTCTTTTTTCTTTTTTCCTATTATTTAAGGAACATGGAACTATAGGAATTAGCAACTTTAATTTATGTACACGGTGAGAATATAATAATTCATCATGTATAGTAGCAGGTTAATCTTATTTAGATCCCAATAATAAAGTTGCTGCAGATAAAGAGATATATTTCAATTTGTTTGAGTGAATTAACCAAAAAAAATCAAAATATCAAGTAAGAAGAGGTGAATGACATTTAAAAAAATCGGTTATTTTTTTAATTATAACACGTTTAAAATATACAATTACATACAATGTGTGCTTTTTACACATTCAAAAGCATACAAATAAAATTTAATTTAAAAATAAAATGTCATATCTTATTTTATTATTACTTGACTTTTTTCATCGTTTATTGAACACTAACATTTATTCATTTCAATTTTTTTTATTTTTTAATTGTTTGGTATTTAAACTAATTTTAAAAATTAATTAATTAGATAAATTTATAACACAAATAAAATAATATAATTACATAAAAAATACTTTTTGATTATATCCAAAATTATACAAATAAAATTTAAATCTCAAAAATAAAATATTATATCTCATTTTATTATTAGTTGATATTTTTCATTATTTATTTGCACACTAGCATTTAAAACTGATTTAGAGATTTAAAATTGATTTTTTTATTTTAATCTTACTTAAGCTGTTTTTTTAATTTATATTTTAAATATTAAAAAATATTTTTATTTAAATGTCTTTGTTTAAATTTTTTTAAATAATATAATAAAAAGTTTATTAAAAAAATAATGCAAAGAATATCTAGCTGAATTTAAAAAAAAATTGATTTTTTTTAGTGTAAAATAGAGAAGATTCTAATAAGAAAGATATGGTTGTTGAGCCTTTCAACCGCATGTCCTAACCCCTAACAAAAGTGTTATCTGTTGCCAACAATTTTGCCCATTTATTATACCGAGCAATAGAGATTACGTCTATATATGCAAAATTGCAAACCACCTCATTTTAGAAATGATCAAATTGATACTAAACATAAAGAGTAAACTATTGAAATAGAATTAAAAAAACGTATCACTGACAAAATAATTTTTAAAAGATATTAATAATAAATAAATCTCTAAAAAATTAAAAAACACGATAAAAAAATTAAATATTAAATTTATATTTTAAAAAACAATTTTAAAAATTAAATTTTGATACAAAATTTTACAATTATTATTAAAAATAAAATATTTTTATCTTTAAAATTTGATAATTTTTTGTGAATGGTCACATTTTTGTCAAGTGATTTTAAAAAAAAAAAAATGTGAATGACTACATTTTTTTAAAAAATAAAAAAAATAGAGATCAAATTTTGCTTTGAATTTTTTTGTACACCTTCTAAATATTTATTCAAATGTTGTCACAAAAATTTAAATTTAATAAATAAGTCGTTTGCTAAATATGAGTTTTTCTTTTTGTTAATTATAAAAACTATAATGTTTATTGGTTCTTTTTGTCGTATTTTCAAATAATTCAGAGGTTGTTTTGTCGATAACATCTTTTAAAAATTTTTTTGTCGGTGGCTGAATTTTTCAAATATAGAATTGGTTTATATAGATGAATACAAGTTGTCTGACAAGCATACCAAAATTATTTTTTGTCAATAATTAATAATTAATATTTAAAAATATATTATTCAATTATTAGACCAACAGAATTAAATTAATGGCTAAAAGTAATAGCCAAAAATAATAAATTTTGTTATTCTTTTAACATTTTTCAAACATTTATATAATGGTACGAAATCTTTAATGCATTTGGAACAATTATATATTATTACTTGAATATGTGGGAAATTTGTCAGGAATGATGACCATAAATGCATAGAAAATAACCCAAAATCTGCACTTAAAATATGAAACAGAATCAATTATATATTTATATTGTCTTCTATATTTTTTATTAAGGGAATACTCATAATGGCATGTACATATTGAAATTATATATAGGATATAGAGACACACATTGTCAAAATAAAAAAGAAAAAAGAAAGAAAGAAAGAAAGAAAAGGACCCATGTGATTTCCCTTTCTCTCGTTATCTCTGTATTATTGCACTATGTATGGGAGAAAGCACCTTTTAAATATGCTATTCTAAGTTTTTCCATTTCAGTACCAACTGTGTTAGTGTTCTTGTCGAGCTTCCACCTTCATTGATTGCATCTTCTGCACTTCCTTTCAATTCTCTCATTCTTTGGCGAATTTCCTTACCTTCATCACCAATCATTAAATTCTTTATAACCTCAGCAACCTCTCCTCTTTCAACTATTCCCATCTCATTAACCTTAGCCCTAATTGCCACTTTCAAACCATTGCAAAATAAAGCAGCATTCATCCTTTGTTCAGCAAAGAGTGGCCATGCAATCATTGGAATTCCATGAGCAACACTTTCAAGAATTGAATTCCATCCACAATGGCATAGGTACCCGCCAATTGCAGCATGACCAAGAATTTTGATCTGGGGTGCCCAGTATGGAACAATAATTCCTTGTTCTTTTGTTCTCTCCAAAAACCCACTTGGTAGATATTTTAAAGGATCCTCACTAAAATTCCCAAAGTCAAAAATAATGTCAAATTTGCTAGGTGGTTTTAGTAGCCACAAGAACTTTTGACCACTAAGTTCTAATCCCAATGCAAGCTCAATGATTTGCTTATGAGAAATTGTCCCACCACTCCCAAATGACACATACAAAACAGAATTTTCTTGTTGCTTATCCAACCAGTTTAGGCACTCCAAGGTATTATTGTCATTTCCCTCAATCATACTAGACTCATGTTGTACAAATGGTCCAATTGCATGAATACAAGGTACCATTCCTCTTCTTTCTTGTTCTTGCAATTCTTTTATGGTGCTTGCTTCCAAATCAAAAAATGTATTAACCAATATACCATCAGCTAAGAAAAATCTCCTGCTACCTTCAAGAAACTCCTTGTATGTTTCGCTAGTTCGATCGTTGAATGGGTCAGGCAGATCCGATCCTTGAACCGGAATGCAACCCGGAATCTTTATAGGCTCTAATAAATCTTTGTACTCAGAAGTTGTTGTCTCATCTAAATTTTCTGAATACAAGCATAGTGCTAGTAACATAGCTGAGGAGGGAAAATATGTATAAGACAACACATTAAGATCTTTGACTAATTCTAAAACTTGGGTTATTATACCATCAGAAATTATGGCAATAAGCCTCGATTTTGAAATTAATTTCTTCACTTCGTCGTGAATCAAAGGCACAGATCTGGTTATCAAAGTTCGAACTAGGAATGCAGGGTGAGTATCTTGTACCTCATCCTCCAAATTTTTTGGCGAAACGAAAATATAGTCTATGGTTGGTGGAAGAGACTGGAGAAGCGCTTTGGTTTTGTTGCATGGAGAACCATTAATAGGAACTAAGCAAGTTACATGAAGATCTTGGTCGAGTCGAATTAATCGTTTAGCAAATTCAAGAATTGAGCGAAGATGGCTGTATACAGGGGCTGAAACTAAGGCTATGCGAATTGTTTTGGACTCCATCATGAGGATAGTGCAATTCTCTAGTTTCAGTTCTTTGTGGTTGTATATACTATAATTTTGAGAAATATTGATTAATTATTTATAGAAAAAACTCATTTTGGCAATAGAGTATTTTCCTAGTGAGAATAATTAAACTGAAGGAATGTGAAATTTAACCTTATAGGCAATAGAAGTTGTTATGCTAAACTGAAGGATGTTACAATATTCCTATATTATTTGGAGTTTTGAAACTTCTTTATATTATTAATAGTATTCTATAAACTATTTTATTAATGGAGTTTTTATTGTACATTGATAACATCTTTAAACAATTAATACCAAAAAATTATATTTTTTAAAAAAGTTAGTATTTAAAACATTAACACTAACTTAAAATTATACTTGTAAATAAAAAATATAAAATAATCATAAAATATTAATTTTTTATCTTTATTTATTTATTAAGTAATTTTTTTTAATTTTAGTGTTAATTTTTTTACTCAAATAAAATAAAAAAATATTATTTCCCAAAATAATTTTTTATTTTTATTTTTTAAGATTTGTTTTGTTTTAGAATTTCATAAACATATTACAGTACGATTTAGATCATACTAGTATATTTTTATTTTTAATTAATCTAATTTTATTCACATAATTTAAAATTTTAAATTATAATATTTTTTAATTAAAATTTAAATAGATATAATTTAATTAATAACTTAATTTAATTTAAAAAAATAAACGTATTCGTATTATTATACTTATATGATTAATTATGTTTATTTAGTTAAAAAAAGTAACTATTTAAAACCATTAATTATAAATTAAAAATTAATATACTCGTATTATTTTTAATACAACTCCGTTTACAATACTCTCTAATAGTTTGGTGAATCAACCGTCTATAAAACCTTTAATTATTTAATGAATCAATACTCCATATATCTTTATTTTTAAATTAATTTTTTGCAGTCAAAATTTTCATTATTTTTTTTATATTTATTTTACCTCTTCTCTTCTGCTTTAAATTAAAAAGCCCTTTATATTTATTTTACCTCGGATTTGGATCCTCTAAAGTTTGAATTTTACTTTAGAGAGTAAAGTGTGATCTTCTACTCTTAAATAGTTTCTCTTTCATATTTATTCTTGGTCCCACTTATAAAATAAATGGTGAGAGATCACACTTTACTTTCTAAAGTAAAATTCAAACTTTAGAGGATACAAATCCTTTTACCTCATAGCTCTCTTTCTCAAATCTCACTTCTAACCAAATCTATCATCGCCATTCATCACTGTCATCTCTTTCCTCATCGGCGTCTCGTTCAACGTCACATCTCCTTCATCGTTTCTATCGTCACGTCGCCGTCTCGGAGCCACTTAACCTCACTGGCATAGTGTCCTGCAGGCCGCAACCATACCCGCATCGTAGCTGTACTTCTTTTCACCGTGGTTATTTGCCGCCTACTTCTCTCCTGTGGTGTGAGTGGTGATGCTGTTGTGCTCCTCTGTTCTCGGCACCTTCAGTATCCTCCATTCTCGTGCTGTTGTGCTTCTCTACTGCTCTTCTGCTTCTACTTTTTTGTCGTCGTTCCATTAGTCCGAGCCATGTTCCCTTCTTTTAGTTGCTCTGCTTAGTTTTTCTTGGATCTATTCCTGTATTTTAGATATGTTCTTGTTCCTATTTTTAAAATTTTTGTTTCAAATAGAATATTTTTAGGATATTTTGAAATTTTTATCCCCTATTTTAATTTTGTTTGTTCTTCTAGATATGTTTCTAAACTGTTCTTCAATTTTTGTCCCTATTTTAATGTTCCGATCTTCTATTTTTCTCCTATTTTAGTGTTTTAAATTAAAATTCAAAATTTTACTTTCTAACTCATTTAAGTAATTTAAGTAATCTAATCCTAAAAGAACATCTTAATATTTAAACTTAATACTAAATAATATATTTGATTCTATTAATTAAATTTAAATTCACATTCTTGTGTTGTTTCTTTTAGTTACAAAAAAAATTTCAAATTCAAATTTTTATTTTTAATTTAATAAAATAACTTTAATTATTTAAAGAGTATTTTTATCATTTAAAATTATATTAAAAAGTATATTTTAGTCTTTTAAAATCAAATTTAAATTTTAACATTATAAATTTATTAAATGATAATAGTTTAAAATAGAATTAGATTTTTAAATTAAAAAAAGAAAAAAAATTTTCTACAACGAAAAAAATATGAATAAAAAGGAGGTGAATGATAATTAAAGTAAGACTAGAGTTAGATAAAAGTTATATAATTTATTGTTGGATTGATTGTTCGAGCTTGTAAGTCGATTCTTAATTTTTATAAAAGCATTTTTGTCTTTATAAAATTATCTATAAAGGTATTTGATAAATTAAAATTTAAAATTATGTTTTCTAGTTCATTTAAACAAATTTAATTCTAAAATAATTTTTATTGTTTAAATTTCTAGTTTTTTTTATGCATTTAAACAACGTCAATACCAAAAATATTTTTTTCTCTTTTTATTAATATTTAAATAAATATTTTATAATTTTTAAATTAATCTTTAAAAAAGATAATTCTATCTTTTTAAATTTAAATATAATTTTTTAGTTTTACCCCTTTTAAAATTAAATTTCTAATTCAAATTAAATAACTTCAATTTTAAAAATTTTTTAGTCTTTTAAAATTAATACCAAAAAATATGTTTGACTTTTCAGTTTTTTAAACCTTTTATAATAATGTTATAATAATCTTTTTTTAAATGTTATAATAGTTTAATATGAGGAATCCAAAAATATAATGGGTTCAAAATGGCCCAATTTGAAATAATAATCTTAGTCTAAACAAATTTTAAATAAAAAAACAAAAATTAAATATAAGTATTAATTTTTGTTTAACTCTTTAAAATGAATTTTAATATTCCAAAGCTCTAAGAAGCATTGAATCAGGTGTCATATTATGGGCAGTTTAACTAAATTTTTTAAATAATTTTTTTTGAAAAAGAAACTTAAAATATAAATACTTTTATTAATAATAACTTTTAAATAAGTTATTTTGTATTTGGAAAGTTATTATAAAAGTTCTTGTTTTAAAATTGTACTTTAAATAGAAGTGATAAAATAACTTTTAAAAATAGGAGAAGTCAAATTTTTTAACTTTTTCAAAAATTCTTAAATAACTTTTTAAAAAATTAAAAATTTATCTAAAAAATTATACCAACCACTATTAATATAACTTTTTATAAATTAAAAGTTAAAAACAAGTAGCTTTTTAATGTTCCCAAACGAACCCTATATCTAGAATACTCATCAAAAAATCAATAATTCTTGAAGAAAAGTCAATATATCTCTATCATATATCTCTATTCTCTTTCTTTCTCTCCCACTTTTAACTTTTCTAGAAGAACTGTTGATTGTTTAATGAATTTTAGTTGTGTATAATAATACTGCCTTAGTACTTAATTCCACAATTAACCTTTCATGTTTATATTACTACTATTTTGGTCTAATTTGATAGTTGCTGAATTCATATACATGTCCCTGATTGGGGATTAAGTTACTCTTCCATTTAAATCTTTTTCAAACTTTATTTAGTTGGGTAATCATAACGTACACAGTTCATTCACTTCATTGATAAGAGATTCATATAGTATATATACATGAGATCTTAGGTTGAAATTAAACTTAATAATAAAACAAATAAATGAATGAAAATAGGGTGTTTGTTTAGCGCCTGTAGCTCAGTGGATAGAGCGTCTGTTTCCTAAGCAGAAGGCCGTAGGTTCGACCCCTACCTGGCGCGAATTCCTTTGTTTTTTATAAGTTTTGGTTTTATAGGTAGGAGTAGGACCAAGAATAAATATGAAAGAGAAACTATTCAAGGGTAGAAGATTATGAAAGAGAAACTATTCAGGGTAGAAGATTACACTTTACTCTTTAAAGTGAAATTTAAACTTTAAAGAAAAGAATCCAAATCCACCAAACTATTAAACTGAAGCAACTCCCATCACCAACCAAACTAATAGGTCAATATACATTAAGGGTTAAGTATGATTTTAGTCTCTAAGGTAAGGGCTTCGTCCCAGCCTTTTTTTGTTACAAAATGGTCCCAAATGTTTAATTTAATTTTAAAATCGTTCTTCGGATGAAAATACCCTTCCCCTTCTTCCCCAAAATCAACCAGAAAACAGAAGTAGATGTAGAGGCAGAAGGAAAAACAGAAGTAGGAAGTAGAATCAACAACATCAACAATGGTGAACAACAATGGTGAATGGTGAATCAACAACAACAACAACAAAAGCAAAAAAGAAGCAGAAGTAGAAGCGGAAAGCATAAGCAAAAAACAGAAATAGAAAGTAGAAGCAGCAACATTGAAACACCAATCTGCTGGTATTTGGCAAGGAGTATCGACGACCGTCCAAACTCGCGGATCTGCTGGCGTCGACGTGGCCTCACTCCAACGACGGCGACGGGACAGTGCTCGATAGCGACCGATGATGATGGTAGTTCAGCGCCTCCATTCCTCTCTTCTCTCCCTCTCCGCTTCTCTTCCTCTCTCCTCTCTGGCCGTTAGTGCGAGTGAGATCTGGAACCCCTTCCGTCTCCCGTTAGTGTGACCGAACGATGAGGAGCGACAGCGGCGGTGGCAGCGGTGACGACGAGGAGCAGCGGCGCTTTCCCTCCCCTTCCCTGGACCCCCCTATGAAGCTCCCCCCTTCCCCCTTAACCAGTTTCCTTTTTTTTAATTAGGGATTTTTTGGAATAAAAATTAAAATTTTGGAAACAGGACGATTTTAAAATTAAGTTAACCTTCGGGACCATTTTGTAGCAAAAAAAAAAAAAAGTCGAAGATGGAAAAAATTGTCAACTCCTACCTTAGCAAAATCGTACTTGACCCATGCATTAACTTTTACATGTTTAGGATATACCCTACTTTGATTTCAAATGGTTATTCATTAGATTAGATATTTTCATATGAGTATACACATGTAGGGCAAGGATATATCGAAGAAGACTATTGTATTATCAATACCAATTTTAATTCTTAACAAGTACATACAATTTTTTATGCACTCGAAAATTACATTATATATATCCTAAACTTAACTAAAAAAGAAAAGAAGAAAAAGAAACGTATGAATTTTTCTATCTAAAAGCAATATATTTTTTTATTGATTTGTGCTACAAATAAAATAAAAGTTCACCAACTGCCACAAATTAAACAAGTTTGATGATATCTATCTTTTAAGGCCATGACATCAGCATATGATTGTCTCTTTGTATGTGAAGCTTTAGCATTTTGGAAGATCAAGAGTAGGTGGAAGCAATGACTCATTTGGTCCTTTCTCCATTGTCTACCACGAATGCCATCTTAAGTCCCCAGGTTGTGTGTACTTCCAAGTGGCAACGGGGAACCAAACCAGTGAAAAATCGCTAATTAAAAAACCAGTAAAAAAATCGTTGAATTGGTCAATTTTTTACCCAGATTGAGAACCGATCGGTTGAAAGAAAACGACGTCGTTTGCTAGAAAAGAAAGGGAAATGTCTTTGTCTCATCAGTCATCACTCTTAATTTCTCACTTTCTCTTCACTTTCCCCTCAAAAAATCAAGGTTCTTCTTCTTCCCCCCAAAAAATCCTAGCCTCCTCCATCGCCGCCACCATTCTTCTCACTGCCGCCATCCGCCGCGCCCAAGAACTTCGTCTGTTCGTCATGCTCCAACTTCTCTCCTCATTCCCATATTCCTAGTCTATTCTTCTCGCTGCTCAGTCGCGCCTTGCTCGCCGTCCTTCGTCTTGCTCGTAGCTTGGTCACTGTCGTGCTCGTCCCTCGAAGGTAATGGCTGCTCATTTGTCATGCCTCGTCTTTTTTTTTTTTCATTTTTTTTCAGTCATCATATTAAAATACTAAATGATTAGCTTTAGCTCTGTTTACTACTTTAGTTCTTCGTTTTTTTTTTGTTCAGAAATCATATTGACAATCTTTATTGCTCATTGCTTAGTGGTCATTCCTCATTCCTCAATGTTCAGAAATTATTTTTTGTTCTTCATTTGTAAAATTTTTAATGGTTACTATTCCAGACCTGGGTCCCCCTTGAATCAGCTACAACCTGGATACCGGAGCCCAAGCTATAGCCGCGATCTGAATCAGCCCAACAAGCCTGACCACCTAACTGATATTCAAATTTAAATACTTTTCTTATCTTAGCTAATAAGATGAGATAAGATAACAATAGCAAACTATATAAAAGGGAGCCAAGGGCTCTTTCAAGTACGACACTTATTCCTAACCCTCACATAGACCTCTCAAATCCATTCTGACTTGAGTGTCAGAGTGTCTTTGCAGGTACTACCACCTGCCGCTCCAGAAGTTCGACCCATCACCATTAAGACCGGTCTAATTGAATGGTCTGACCATGTATCAAGAGACAATCTTCACTAAAAAAGAAGATTCCATCATAACAAAGCTTTTCTTATTTAAGGATACTCTATTTCTTTTTTGTAGGGATCAATGACAAAAAAGATACTGGAACATAATGTTGGAACAGATGATGGAAGCGGAAGTTCATTTTGGCCATGGTACTAGAAAATGGAATCCCAGAATGACACCTTATATATCCACAAAACGTAAAGGTATTCATATTCTAAATCTTAGAAGAATGGCTCATTTTTTATCAGAAGCTTGTGATTTGGTTTTTGATGCAGCAAGTAAAGAGAAACATTTTTTAATAACCTCATTCCCTCTCACAACCCGTACGAGAAGCATCTGGTACATTAGGTCATCTATGAAGACCAGCCAAGCCTTGATGACATGACAAAGGAATTTGAGGAGCGATCCTCGAGTCATCACCATGAACCCAACCCACCGAATTCGACTCAAAAAACATAAAATGATACCCCACCAAGCAGCAGGAAAGTAACCAGTGCAGTGCATCGCCAATCAATCTCTGAAGAACAACGAGCATGGGAAGACGGGATTCCTAAAAATACCGATGGCCTAGGAGAAAAGGCCATCCAAATAATTCATGAACTATTCGAAAGGCTACAAATCCTAGAAGGTCAGATCGCTTCCAAAGAGCGGTACCATCTAGAACACACGAGTTAAGCAACCTCCCGTAGCTGATCATGCGAGAAACCCAGAACAAAAAATCACTTGACCGACGTCATAGCAAACATCGAAATTGTAGTGCCTCCCACGAACCAGAACACCAATGACACAATAAGGACGGGAGGCACCGCCAAGATCCCAAACAGACAAGGAGCGAACATGTCATAATAGGAGCCACCGCGTTCACCGTGAAGATCCTAAAGGCCAAACTACCAAAAGGCTTTAACAATCCAACCGACATGAAATATGACTGTACGACAGACCCCAGGAACACCTGACGGCCTTCGAAGCCAAGATGAACCTGGAAGGAGCCACCAATGCAATCCAGTGCATGGCATTCCTTGTAACCAGTGGCCGACCCGACAATCAAGTGGTTTTATGCTCTCCCGAATGGCTCAATCACGGTTTTTGATGATATCTCCAGGAAGTTCATGCACAATTCACCAATAGGATCGCCAAAGCAGAATACTCGATCAGCCTACTGGGAGTCACCCAAAGACTAGACGAACCCACGAGGAAGTACCTCGACAAGTTCAACGACAAGTGCCTAATGGTCGACGGGCTCACAGATTCCCTGGCCAGCCTCTAGCTGACCAACGGACTCATGAATGAAGACATTTAGAAGTACCTAACAACCAAACCGGTGTGGATAATACACAAGATCCAAAACGTGGCAAGGGAATACATAAACGACGAAGAAGTGAGCCAAGTCGTGGCTGCCAATAAACGGCATCATGCTAACACGACACCACGTAGTAACCCCCCACTCAAAAAAACCCCAAAGGAGCACTTCAATCCCGCCTCCACCAACCGGCCACCTAGGGTAGGAAATTTCATAAACTACACTTCTCTGCCAGTCCCAATCACAGAGATCTATCACCAGATAGTAAAGTGAGGTATCCTTCCGAATGCACGATAACTAAAGGAATGTACAGGCAGCAACAAGAGTCTATACTACGAACACAACCAAGGATACAAACATAAGACCCAAGATTGCTTTGTTATGAATGATGCTCTCGAACAAGCCATCCGAGATGGCAAACTCTCCAAGTTTGCCAAAATCATCCCATAGCCCGGGAAAATTGAAAGAAAAAGGTCACCAGAACGGGAAGGACGCAATTCCAGAACGATATGACAGGCACCCCAAAAAAGCCCGTAAGCTGACCCCTAAACATAATCACGAGAAAAGACACGCTGGAAAAGTCAAGATCTGCAATAAAAAAAGATCTGAGAGTCCTAGCTATAAAAAGCCAAGCATCAACTTCTCCCTCTCCAGCAGCAATCATGTTCTCCCCCGATGACTGCCAACACAGCACCCCGGCAGAAGGCATTCCCTTCATCATCTTAGCAAAAGTCAGGACTGAACTAGTGAAAAGAATGTTCACCGACACTAAGGCTGACTTTAACATCCTCTTTAGAGGAGCCTTCGATAAGCTAGGCCTCCAAAACCAAAATCTGCAAAGCCATCACAACGGGGTGACCATATAACTTCCTCAAATCGGATGGCTCCATAGTGTTACCAGTAACCATCAGAACCAGAAGACAGAGAAAAATCATTCTTTCCGAGTTTGTGATCCTCAAAGATTCTACAACCTATAACATCATCCTAGAAAGGAAAACGATCAACGACCTGTCCACCATCATATTCACCAAGTTCCTTATCATGAAGTTCCAAGCCGACGATGGCACCATACATGGTGACCGTGAAGTCGTAGTAGAATGTGACAACCCCAGTCTAGCTCTCCGGAAGCGATCCCGAGATGTGGCAGGGATTTTTCTAGTTGACTTTGATGCACGACAAGACGACTAGCAAAGACCAGAACCAAAAGGAGACATGGAAAAGTTACAAATAGGACAAACCAAGGAGGAATTCACATTCATCAATAAAAACTTACCCTTCAGCCTAAAGGGTGAACTTGTGGAGCTCCTAAGGCAAAACAGAGATCTATTCGCCTTCATCCTGGTCGACATGCTGGGGATAGACCTAGAACTAATGTCCCACCGGCTAGCCGTAGACCCTAAGGCCAAGCTAGTGGAACAAAGAAGAAGAAAGATATCTTTAGATCGAGTAGCCGAGGTCAGAAAGTAAGTCAAGAGCCTACTCAAAGCAGGCTTCATCCGATAACTCCCCTATACGACCTGTGTAAGAACCGAAATCGAGCTAACCACATAGATAAAATATAATAATAATTTAATTTTCCAAAATAGGTTTAAAAATTTAGAAATAATAATTAAAAAAATATAAAGGTAAAATTTAAATTTAGTAGATTTTTCTAAATGGGAAAATGTATCTTTCTGCAAAAAGTTTTGTAAAAACGCGTACCGATACTTTAGCCGATAGTACCGCCTTTAGTTTATCCAGTACCACGTATGAAAAAAAATATTTTGAAAATTGAATTTATTAATTTGGAAAGACAAAAAATAGAATTGAAGACTGGATACTAATCTTAAAGATTTTAGTCCAAAGTTGGGTCAAACAAACCTAAAATGTTAACGGGTTGGACCGATCCCAAGTTGGGCCCAAGCCCAACATATATAAACACAACTAATGAGCATTTCAGCTTATTTCAAATCCTAAAACAAGAAAGGGGCTTTGCTGAAGTGAGAAGAGAGGAGGTAAGGGTTTGCACTATTCACTTTCATATAACTTGAGTTACAGTGCTCTGATTTGCATGCTGTTTGCGGCCACGCAAAGCTCTAGTTGAGCTCTTTGATTCTATCTAAACAAAATAGTAAAAATCTCGAAATCCATGCTCCAGTTTCTTGTCCTAACAGTTTTGCATTTTTGGTCATAATTATTGAGTAGATTTGGTGATTTTGGTTGTTTAAGTGTGATCTAGCATTGGATTATTGTTGGATTTTGTCCTTAATATTGTTGGGTAAGATAAGCCTCTTCAAACTCTTGTGGTATAATATTTTGGTTAGCCATAGTGTTGATCTTTGGTATATTATATGATGATTAGATTGAGGTTTGGTGTTTGTTGTAGTTGTTTTGGCTGCTTGGAGCTTTGAGATTGAGTTTGAAGCTTTTGGACTAAACTTGGTGACCTTGTTTTGGTGTTTTGAGCATGTTGGGAATCGGTTAAGGTATGATTTCGGTTTTCTTTAAGTAATATGTAACATTTTGTAAAACTTAGACTAGTGAACCATAGGATAGGATTTAATTGGATATATGGTTGTTTAAATTGTGTTTGTACTTTGTAGTATATGCATATTGATGGAGATTGAATAAATTGTGTGTATTGAGGTAGATTGTGATGAATTTATGATGGTTGTTGATAATTATTATTGTTTTGATGATTATAAATGATGATGGTGAATATTGATGGGAATGGATGTAGATGAGAATATGTGTTGATATGTGATGAATGGTGCTTATGATGAGTTGAGTTTGTGCAAATTGTTGAGATTGAAATCTCAGTTTGAGTTGTTGTTTTCGTTGAACTATGAGTGGAAGAGGTGGGAAATTGAGTGAACTAGGTGTGGATATACTTGAAGTGTATTTGAGGAGTAAAGTATAGTGAGTAGTAATATTTTGTGATGATTTTGGGTTGTTTTGATGTATGTTTAAGTTGGTTCGGTTTTGGAGTTTGGAAAACTAGAGGCTTTTATAATCTTTGTTAAAACTTTATTTTTAATGAACTTTGACAAGACATAACTTGGTTTCTGGACTACCAATTCAGATTAAACTGAATTTAAATAAAATTTGGGTCCGAGAGCTTTAAGACGTTCGGAGAATAGATGAAAAATATTTTAAACCAAAAACGTTATGGGCGTTTGAAGTTCGGTATGAAATCAGAATTCTGCAGCTTTTGAAAAATTTCTAAGTCTGTCACAGCATGCGTACGTGGACCTGTGCGCGTGATGCGAGCATTGGCCACTGCCAAGTGCTTTTGCATACGCAGGCACTAGTATGAATACGCGGGAATGTGATTTAGAGGCAAGATTTTACCATGCGACGTAGGAATTCCATTCAGTTTGGGACACTCGCGTATGCGGGCGTGGTGTCGCGTACGCAACCACCCAGTTTTACAACTATGCATCCACGGGCAGGGGGCATGCGTACTCATGACCCCTGTTTTGCTGAAACTTAATTTTTAAAAAACACTTTAATGGTCTCTCTAGCTTTTTAAACTTCCTTAATTACTATTTAAAGCTTATAACTAGTGACTAGGCCTTGAGACTGTTGAGGATGAGTTAGATGACTTGAAATTTGATATTTCTATTATGAGTCTAGAGTTGGTGACTTAAGTTTGAGAGAGTTGTGGATGAAATTAATGTATGAGGAGTTATGAAGTATTACTTTGAGGAGATTTTGAGAATTGAGAATGATTATGATGAATTTGAGAAATTGAAAACTGATGATGGTTGTGATGAGTTTGGAACTTGAAAAAGAATGACGAACTTGTTGGATATTGGAAGTGTGCTAGGCAATATATCCTTAGAACGATAGTGTGAGGGCACTATATCCCTGGGATGAATCAGTGACGGATTCAGAAAATTTTGACAGTGGGGGCAAAATATATATAATATAATAATAATTTTTATAATAAAATTATTATGTGTATATAAAAATTAGCTATTAAATTATCTATTAACTATTATGTATATGTGTACATACATGTATTTTTTAATTTATTTTCAATGTGTATTTTGTATTTCAATATGTATTCTATACAGGTAGTTCTTTTTTACGAACATATAGCATGATTATTATAATTATATTTTGTTATTGTAAAATATGATTAATCTTTGAAAAATCTAATTTACAAATTAAAATACTAAAATAGTAATTTAAACGTTAACATATAATTTAAAATTCTATTTTTTAGATTTTTATTTAAAAAAAATTGAGTAATCTTTTTTCTTAACAATACAATCAAAACATCTCTCTCTCTCTCTCTCTCTCTATATATATATATATATATATATATATATATATATATATATCACTAAACAATTATTTAAAATTTACTTTTTATACAATTAGAAATCAACTCTTACCGATATTCATAATTGAGAAAGTTCTTCCAATTAATGTAGTTGCTATGAAAAAAAAACTAATTTTAAAAGAAGATAAATAATACTCTTTCAAGTTGATTTCTAAGAAAGAACACTAATCTCATTTAAATTGATAATTGATTATTCTAATAGACATCGAATATAAAATTCTTAAATTAATTATTATGTACCAAAAGTTGAGTAAAAAATTATTGTGGGGTCAAATTTAATAATTTAGTGGGACAAATAAATATTATTATCATATATTACTCAAAAAAATTTCAAATTGTAGTGGGGGCGCTTGCCCCCGCACCCTATAACATAAATCCGTCCCTGGGATGAATTATGATGTGAGGGCTGAGGTAGTGTCCCGCTCGCATAACCTTCTCTGCCGCATGAGTGTGCAGGGCATTATATCCCTGTGATGCACATGATAGTGTGCATGACACTATATCCCTGGCGTGGTAGAAAGGCTACATCCGAAAGGATATGTCAGATTGGCAGCTTATAACCAACAATGTGATATCACAGCCAATATGACAAACATTCATCATATGCATCTTCTACATGTTTGTTTGCTTTGCTTAACTTCTGTTATGCCTAACTGAATCACATGCCTATTTGCTATTTATTTTACTTGCTGTATATGTATATTACTTATGCTTTACTTGTTTGTATTACCTGTGTTTTCTGCTGGGATTAAGGAGGCTTGATAGGCAGCGGCAATGGGATTGCATGGAGGATAGGTTAGTGAAGCTTGTGAGATAGCGGTGACTAGTTTAGTTAGAAATTCCTTAGATTACCCTATTTATGGTTTAAGTTATATATTTTTTTAAGCTTGAATATCTTGTATCGATGTGAAATTCTAGGATTGCCTTTGACTTCCCACAACCTTATTGATGAGCGGATAATTTATACGCTTTTTGGCATTGTTTTTAGGTAGTTTTTAGTAAGTTCAAGCTACTTTTAGGGATGTTTTCATTAGTTTTTATGTTAAATTCACATTTCTGGACTTTACTATGAGTTTGTGTATTTTTCTGTGATTTTAGGTAATTTCTGACTGAAATTGAGGGACTTGAGCAAAACTCTGAAAAAGGCTGACAAAAGGACTGCTGATGCTGTTGGAATCTGACCTCCCTGCACTCGAAATGGATTTTCTGAAGCTACAGAACTCCAAATGGCACGCTCCCACCGGCGTTGGAAAGTAGACATCCAGAGCTTCCAGCAATATATAATAGTCCATACTTTATTCGGAAATTGACGATGTAACTTGGCGTTGAACGCCAAGTACATGCTGCTGTCTGGAGTTAAACGCCAGAAACACGTCATGATCCGGAGTTGAACGCCCAAAACACGTTATAACTTGGAGTTCAACTCCAAGAGAAGCCTCAACTCGTGGATAGATCAAGCTCAACCCAAACATACACCAAGTGGGCCCCGGAAGTGAATTTATGCATCAAATACTTACTCATGTAAACCCTAGTAGCTAGTCTAGTATAAATAGGATAATTTACTATTGTATTAGACGTCTTTTGACCATTCGGTCTTCTGATCACGTTTTAGGGGGCTGGCCATTCGGCCATGCCTGAACCTTTTACTTATGTATTTTCAACAGTGGAGTTTCTGCACACCATAGATTAAGGGTGTGGAGCTCTGCTGTACCTCAAGTTTCAATACAATTATTATTACTTTCTATTCAATTCTCTTCTATCCTTATTCCAAGATATACGTTACACTTAACTTTGATGAATGTGATGATCCATGACACTCATCATCATTCTCACCTATGAACGCGCGTGACTGACAACCACTTCCGTTTTACTCTAGGCCGGGCGCATATCTCTTAGATTCCCCAACAGAATCTTCGTGGTATAAGCTAGATAGATGACGGCATTCATGAGGATCCGGAAAGTCTAAACCTTGTCTATGATATTCCGAGTAGGATTCTGGGATTGAATGACTGTGACGAGCTTCAAACTCCTGAAGGCTGGGCGTGATGACAAGCGCAAAAGAATCAAAGGATTCTATTCCAACCTGATTGAGAACCGACAGATGATTAGCCGTGCTGTGACAGAGCATAGGAACGTTTTCACTGAGAGGATGGGATGTAGCCATTGACAACGGTGATGCCCTACATACAGCTTGCCATGGAAAGGAGTAGGAAGGATTGGATGAATGTAATAAGAAAATAGAGATACGAGAGGAGCACAGCATCTTCACACGCTTATCTGAAATTCCCACTATTAATTTACATAAGTATTTCTATCCCTTTTAATTTCTATTTATTAATTAATTTTCAAATTCACCATAAACCATTTTAATCTGCCTAACTGAGATTTACAAGGTGACCATAGCTTGCTTCATACCAACAATCTCTGTGGGATCGACCCTTACTCACGTAAGGTATTACTTGGATGACCCAGTACACTTGCTGGTAAAGTTGAACGGAGTTATGATCACACCAGGGATTATTAAGATCCCAATTTATCACACCATGATCTCTTTGGGGTATTTTTGATTTCAAACGAATACAAAGAGACCAACTTTGAGGATCATAATTTCGTCCACCAAGTTTTTGGCGCCGTTGCCAGGGATTGTTCGAGTATGGACAACTTACGGTTCATCTTGTTGCTCAGATTAGGTAATTTTCTTTTCAAAAATATTTTTCAAAATTTTTCTTTTCTTTTTTGTTTTTCTAACCATGTATTTCGAAAAAAATTAAAATAAAAATACAAAAAAATTAGAAAATCATAAAAATAAAAAATATTTTGTGTTTCTTGTTTGAGTCTTGTGTTAATTTTTAAGTTTGGTGTCAATTGCATGCTTTAAAAATTTTTCTTGCATTTTTTGAAATTCCATGCATTCATAGTGTTCTTCATGAACTTCAAGTTGTTCTTGGTAAGTCTTCTTATTTGATCTTGATGTTTTCTTGTTTTGTGTTGTTTGTTGTTTTTCATATGCATTTTTCGTTTGTTAGAGTCCATGCATTAAAGATTTCTAAGTTTGGTGTCTTGCATGTTTTCTTTGCATCAAAAATTTTTCAAAATTATGTTCTTGATGTTCATCATGATCTTCAAAGTGTTCTTGGTGTTCATCTTGACATTCATAGCATTCTTGCATGCATTCATTGTTTTGATCTAAAAATTTCATGCATTGAGTATTTTTGTTGTTTTTCTCTCTCATAATTAAAAGTTTAAAAATCAAAAAAATATATTTTCCTTATTTCTCTCCAAATTTTCGAAAATTTGAGTTGACTTAGTCAAAAAATTTTCAAAATTAGTTGTTTCTTACAAGTCAAGTCAAATTTTCAATTTTAAAAATCTTATCTTTTCAAAATTTTTTCAAAAATCATATCTTTTTCATTTTTTTTTATTTTTTTTATTTTTCAAAAATTTCAAAAATCTTTTTCAAAATCTTTTTCTTATCTTTTACATCTAATTTTCGAAAATTAGCTAACAATTAATGTGATTGGTTCAAAAATTTGAAGTTTGTTACTTTCTTGTTAAGAAAGGTTCAATCTTTAAGTTCTAGAATCTTATCTTGTAGTTTCTTGTTAGTGAAGTAAGTATTTTTAAAATTTTTTAAAAATTAAATCTTTTTATCTTTTATCCTATCTTTTTCAAAAATGTTATCTTTTTCAAAATTTGATTTCAAAATATCTTATCTAACTTCTTATCTTCCTATCTTTTCAAATTTGATTTTAATATCTTTTTCAATCAACTAACTAACTTTTTGTTTGTTTCCTATCTTTTTCAAAACCAACTAACTACTCTTCCCTCTCTAATTTTCAAAAATACTTCTCTCTTGTTCAAAAAATTCTTTTTGTTTTAAATTTTAATTTTAATCTTATCTTATCTTTAATTTTCGAAAATTACTAACCCCTTTTTCAAAATTGTTTTCGAAATTCTCCCTCTCTTTTCTTATTCTATTTATTTATTTAATTACTAACACTTCTCTTCACCCATTTCCACCTAATATCCGAATCCCCTCTTCTACTTTCTACTCCCCTTTCTTTTTCTAGTAACATAAAGGAATCTCTATACTGTGACATAGAGGATTCCTCTTTCTTTTCTTGTTTTCTTCTCTTTCATATGAGCAGGAACAAGGATAAAGGCACTCTTGTTAAAATTGATCCAGAACCTGAAAGGACTCTGAAGAGAAAATTAAGAGAAGCTAAGTTACAACAATCTAAAGGTAACCTTTCAGAAATATTAGAACAAGAGAAGGAGATGGCAGCCGAAAATAATAATAATGCAAGGAGAATGCTTGGTGACTTCACAAAGCCAACGTCCAAGTTTGATGGAAGAAGCATCTCCATTCCTGCCATTGGAGCCAATAACTTTGAGCTGAAACCTCAGCTAGTTGCTTTAATGTAACAAAACTGCAAGTTTTATGGACTTCCATTTGAAGATCCTTATCAGTTTTTAACTGAGTTCTTGCAAATCTATGAGACTGTAAAGACGAATGGAGTTGATCCTGAAGTCTACAGACTCATGCTTTTCCCTTTGCTGTAAAAGACAGAGCTAGAATATGGTTGGATTCACAACCCAAGGATAGCCTGGACTCCTGGGATAAGCTGGTCACTGCCTTATTGGATAAATTCTTTCCTCCTTAAAAGCTGAGCAAGCTAAGAGTGGATGTTCAAACCTTCAAACAAAAAGATGGTGAATCTCTCTATGAAGCTTGGGAAAGATACAAGCAGCTGACCAAAAGATGTCCATCTGACATGTTTTCAGAATGGACCATATTAGATATATTCTATTATAGTCTATCTGAATTTTCGAAAATGTCATTGGACCATTCTGCATGTGGATCTATTCACCTAAAGAAAACGCCTGAAGAGGCTCAAGAACTCATTGATATGGTTGCAAACAACCAATTCATGTACACTTCCGAGAGGAATTTCGTGAATAATGGGATACCTCAGAAGAAAGGAGTTCTTGAAATTGATGCTCTGAATGCCATACTGGCTCAGAACAAAGTGTTGACTCAACAGGTCAACATGATCTATCAAAGTCTGAATGGATGGCAACATGCATCCAACAGTACTAATGAGGCAGCTTCTGAAGAAGCTTATGATCCTGAGAACCCTGCCATGGCAGAGGTTAATTACATGGGTGAACCTTATGGAAACACCTATAACTCATCATGGAGAAATCATCCAAATTTCTCATGGAAGGATCAACAAAAGCCTCAACAAGGCTTTAACAATGGTGGACGTAATAGGCTGAGCAATAGCAAGCCATATCCATCATCTTCTCAGCAACAGACAGAGAATCCTGAACAAAACACTTCTAATTTAGCCAATCTAGTCTCTGATCTGTCAAAGGCCACTTTTAGTTTCATGAATGAAACAAGATCCTCCATCAGAAATCTGGAGGCACAAGTGGGCCAGCTGAGTAAGAAAGTCAATAAAACTCCTCCCAGTATTCTCCCAAGCAATACAGAAGAGAATCCAAAAGGAGAGTGCAAGGCCATTGATGTAATCAATATGGCCGAATGCACAAGGGAGGAGGATGATGAAAATCCTAGTGAGGAAGACCTTCTGGGACGTCTTTCAAACAAGAAGGAGTTTCCTATTAAGGATCCAAAGGAATCTGAGGCTCATACAGAGACCATAGAGATTCCATTAAATCTCCTTCTGCCATTCATGAGCTCTGAAGACTATTCTTCCTTTGAAGAGGATGAAGATGTGACTGGAGAGCAAGTTGCTCAATATTTAGGAGCTATCATGAAGCTGAATGCCAAGTTGTTTGGTAATGAGACTTGGGAAAGTGAACCTCCCTTGCTCATTAGTGAACTAGATACCTGGATTCAGAAAACTCTACCTCAAAAGAAACAAGATCCTGGCAAGTTCTTAATACCTTGTACCATAGGCACCATGACCTTTGAAAAAGCTCTATGTGATCTAGGGTCAGGGATAAATCTTATGCCACTCTCTGTAATGGAGAAGCTGGGAACCATTGAGGTACAACCTGCCTTGTTCTCATTACAATTGGCAGACATGTCATTGAGACAAGCTTATGGAATAGTGGAGGACGTGTTAGTAAAGGTTGAAGGCCTTTACATCCCGGCTAATTTCATAATCTTAGACACTAGGAAGGAAGAGGATGAATGCATCATCCTTGGAAGACCTTTCCTAGCCACAGCAGAAGCTGTGATAGATGTCAACAGAGGTGAATTAGTCCTTCAATTGAATGGGGACTACCTTGTGTTTAAGGCACATGGCCATCCCTCTGTGACAAAAGAGAGTAAACATGAAGAGCTTCTCTCAGTTCAGAGTCAAGAAGAACCCCCACAGTCAAACTCAAAGTTTGGTATTGGGAGGCCACAACCAAACTCTAAGTTTGGTGTTAAGATCCCATATCCAAACTCTAAGTTTGGTGTTGGGACTATACAACATTGACCTGATCACCTTGTCGCTCCATGAGAGCCACTGTCAAGCTATTGACATTAAAGAAGCGCTTGTTGGGAGGCAACCCAATTTTATTTATCTAATTTTTATTTTATTTTATTGTTATTTTGTGTTTTATTAGGTACATGATCATGTAGAGTCACGAAAAAAAATCATAAAAATTAAAAACAGAAGCAAAAATAGCAGAAAAAATTTCGCACCCTGGAAGAAGCACAGGCTGGCGTTCAACGCCAGTAAGATGCATCTGGCCGGCGTTCAACGCCAGAACAGAGCATGATTCTGGCGCTGAACGCCAGGAATGTGCCTAGAGAAGAAAAGCTGGCGCTGAACGCTAGTAACAAGCATGAAACTGGCGTTCAACGCCAGAAACATGCTTTACATGGGCGTTGAACGCCCAGAATGTGCACAACACGGTGTTTAAACGCCAGAATGGTGTGCAAAGGCAATTTACACGCCTATTTGGTGCAGGGATGGAATTCCTTGACACCTCAGGATCTGTGGACCCCACAGGATCCCCACCTACTATATTCCTACCTCACCTCCTAATCCTATTTTTGTGATGACTATTCCCCATGTCACACTTCCCAACACTTTTCACCAATCACCTCAATTCCTCTTCCCAATCACCCCCTTCACCACTCACATCCATCCACTCTTCCCCATAAACCCCACCTACCTTCCAAAAATTCAAAACCATTTTCCCACCCATTCCCACCCTAACTGGCCGAACATACACTCCTCCCTCTCCCTATATATACCCTTCCATTCTACTTCATTTTCACACAACCAAACCCCTTCTTCTTCACCTAGGCCAAACTTACATCTCTCCCTCTCTACCGTATTCTCTTCTTCTTCTTCTTCTTCTCTTCTTTCTTCTATTGTTCGAGGACGAGCAATATTTTAAGTTTGGTGTGGTCAAAGCACAATCTTTTTTGTTTTCCACTACCATCAATGGCACCTAAGGCCGGAGAATCCTCTAGAAAAGGAAAAAGAAAGACAAAAGCTTCCACCTCCGAGTCATGGGAGATGGAAAGATTCATCTCAAAGAGCCATCAAGACCACTTCTATGATGTTGTGGGAAAGAAGAAGGTGATCCCTGAGGTCCCTTTTAAGCTCAAGAAAAATGAGTATCCAGAAATCCGACATGAGATCCGAAGAAGAGGTTGGGAAGTCTTAACCAACCCCATGCAACAAGTCGGAATCTTAATGGTTCAAGAGTTCTATGCCAATGCATGGATCACTAGGAACCATGATCAAAGTATGAACCCGAATCCAAAGAATTATCTCACAATGGTTCGGGGGAAATACTTAGATTTTAGTCCGGAAAATGTGAGGTTGGCATTTCACTTGCCCATGATGCAAGGAGATGAACGCCCCTACACTAGAAGGGTCAACTTTAATCAAAGGTTGGACCAAGTCCTAATGGACATATGTGTGGAAGGAGCTCAATGGAGAAGAGACTCCAAAGGCAAGCCAGTTCAACTAAGAAGACTGGACCTCAAGCCTGTGGCTAGAGGATGGTTGGAGTTCATTCAACGCTCCATCATTCTCACTAGCAACCGATCTGAAGTTACTGTGGATCGGGCCATCATGATTCATAGCATCATGATTGGAGAGGAAGTAGAAGTTCATGATGTCATCTCCAATGAAATCTAAAAAATAGCCGACAAGCCCTCCACCATGGCAAGGCTATCTTTTCCTCACCTTATTTGCCATCTATGTTACTCAGCTGGAGTTATCATAGAAGGAGACATCTCCATTGAGGAGGATAAGCCCATCACCAAGAAGAGGATGGAGCAAGCAAGAGAGACCCTTCACGGTTCTCAAGAGATGCATGAGGAAGCTCATCATCAAGAAATTCCTGAGATGCCTCAAGGGATGCACTTTCCTCCCCACAACTATTGGGAACAACTCAACACTTCCTTAGAAGATTTGAGCTACAATGTGGAACAACTAAGGGTGGAACATCAAGAACACTCCATCATTCTCCATGAAATAAGAGAAGATCAAAGAGCAATGAGGGAGGAGCAACAAAGGCAAGGAAGGGACATAGAAGAGCTTAAGGACATTGTTGGTCCTTCAAGAAGAAGACGCCACTAAGGTGGATTCATTCCTTGTTCTTATCTCTTTCTGCTTTTCGGTTTTTATGTTGTGTTTATCTATGTTTTGTGTCTCTACTTCATGATCATTAGTAGTTAGTAACTATGTCTTAAAGCTATGAATAAATTCCATTAATCCTTCACTTCTCTTAAATGAAAAATGTTTTAATTCAAAAGAACAAGAAGTACATGAATTTCGAATTTATCCTTGAAATTAGTTTAATTATATTGATGTGGTGACAATACTTTTTGTTTTCTGAATGAATGCTTGAACAGTGCATATTTTTGATCTTGTTGTTTATGAATGTTAAAACTGTTGGCTCTTGAAAGAATGATGAACAAAGAGAAATGTTATTGATGATCTGAAAAATCATGAAATTGATTCTTGAAGCAAGAAAAAACAGTGAAAAAAGCAAAAGCTTGTGAAAAAAAAAGAAAGAAAATGGCGAAAAAAATAGAAAGAAAAAGAAAAAGCAAGCAGAAAAAGCCAATAGCCCTTAAAACCAAAAGGCAAGGGTAAAAAGGATCCAAGGCTTTGAGCATCAATGGACAGGAGGGCCCAAGGAAATAAAATCCAGGCCTAAGCGGCTAAATCAAGCTGTCCCTAACCATGTGCTTGTGTCATGAAGGTCCAAGTGAAAAGCTTGAGACTGAGTGGTTAAAGTCGTGATCCAAAGCAAAAAGAGTGTGCTTAAGAGCTCTGGACACCTCTAACTGGGGACTCTAGCAAAGCTGAGTCACAATCTGAAAAGGTTCACCCAGTCATGTGTCTGTGGCATTTGTGTATCCGGTGGTAATACTGGAAAATAAAATGCTTAGGGCCACGGCCAAGACTCATAAGTAGCTGTGTTCAAGAATCAACATGCTTAACTAGGAAAGTCAATAACACTATCCGAAATTCTAAGTTCCTAGAGAAGCCAATCATTCTAAACTTCAAAGGAAAAAGTGAGATGCTAAAACTGTTCTGAAGCAAAAAGCTGCAAGTCCCGCTCATCTAATTATAATTAATATTCATTGATATTCTGAAATTTATAGTATATTCTCTTATTTTTATCTTATTTGATTTTCAGTTGCTTGGGGACAAGCAACAATTTAGGTTTGGTGTTGTGATGAGCGGATAATTTATACGCTTTTTGGCATTGTTTTTAGGTAGTTTTTAGTAAGTTCAAGCTACTTTTAGGGATGTTTTCATTAGTTTTTATGTTAAATTCACATTTCTGGACTTTACTATGAGTTTGTGTGTTTTTCTGTGATTTCAGGTAATTTCTGACTGAAATTGAGGGACTTGAGCAAAACTCTGAAAAAGGCTGACAAAAGGACTGCTGATGCTGTTGGAATCTGACCTCCCTGCACTCGAAATGGATTTTATGGAGCTACAGAACTCCAAATGGCACGCTCCCACCGACGTTGGAAAGTAGACATCCAGAGCTTTCCAGCAATATATAATAGTCCATACTTTATTCGGAAATTGACGACATAACTTGGCATTGAACGCCAAGTACATGCTGCTGTCTAGAGTTAAACGCCAGAAACACGTCATGATCCGGAGTAGAACGCCCAAAACACGTTATAACTTGGAGTTCAACTCCAAGAGAAGCCTCAGCTCGTGGATAGATCAAGCTCAGCCCAAACGTACACCAAGTGGGCCCCGAAAGTGAATTTATGCATCAAATACTTACTCAAGTAAACCCTAGTAGCTAGTCTAGTATAAATAGGATAATTTACTATTGTATTAGACGTCTTTTGACCATTCGGTCTTCTGATCACGTTTTAGGGGGCTGGCCATTCGGCCATGCCTGAACCTTTTACTTATGTATTTTCAACAGTGGAGTTTCTGCACACCATAGATTAAGGGTGTGGAGCTCTGCTGTACCTCAAGTTTCAATACAATTATTATTACTTTCTATTCAATTCTCTTCTATCCTTATTCCAAGATATACGTTACACTTAACTTTGATGAATGTGATGATCCATGACACTCATCATCATTCTCACCTATGAACGCGCGTGACTGACAACCACTTCCGTTCTACTCTAGGCCGGGCGCATATCTCTTAGATTCCCCAACAGAATCTTCGTGGTATAAGCTAGATAGATGGTGGCATTCATGAGGATCCGGAAAGTCTAAACCTTGTTTATGGTATTCCGAGTAGGATTCTGGGATTGAATGACTGTGACGAGCTTCAAACTCCTGAAGGCTGGGCGTGATGACAAGCGTAAAAGAATCAAGGGATTCTATTCCAACCTGATTGAGAACCGACAGATGATTAGCCGTGCTGTGACAGAGCATAGGAACGTTTTCACTAAGAGGATGGGATGTAGCCATTGACAACGGTGATGCCCTACATATAGCTTACCATGGAAAGGAGTAGGAAGGATTGGATGAATGTAATAAGAAAATAAAGATACGAGAGGAGCACAACATCTTCACACGCTTATCTGAAATTCCCACTATTAATTTACATAAGTATTTCTATCCCTTTTAATTTCTATTTATTAATTATTTTTCGAATTCACCATAAACCATTTTAATCTGCCTAACTGAGATTTACAAGGTGACCATAGCTTGCTTCATACCAACAATCTCTGTGGGATCGACCCTTACTCACGTAAGGTATTACTTGGATGACCCAGTACACTTGCTGGTAAAGTTGAACGGAGTTATGATCACACCAGGGATTATTAAGATCCCAATTTATCATACCATGATCTCTTTGGGGTATTTTTGATTTCACACGAATACAAAGATACCAACTTTGAGGATCACAATTTCGTCCACTACTTATATCTTATCTATTGAGCACTGTTACTCTTCATACCCTGGGTCGAGCAGGCCGATCCAGGATGTTCTACTGATAAGACGACCGATCTCTTCAGGACAGGACAATCCGACCTCTCCTCAAATAGCTCAGCCAAATCACCAGGAAAAGCCCAAAAAGGGCCCAAATGGAGGAACACAATCCAAATCCAAAGACAGCCCAAGCCTATAGAGATAAGAGCGGTTCCCTTGAAGACAAGATGACCTCACTCAAAGATAAGATAAGATAAGATAAAGATAACTAACTTATCTTATCTAAGAAGGTCGCTCTATACCATTATAAATACACTGAAGCACCCAAGTATAACTCATACTCTGATTCTACCAAAAACCTGCTTAATACCCTTGCTAACTTAAGCATCAGAGTCCCTTGCAGGTACCACCACCCTCCGGTGATGAAGGATCAGCAGCATTGCCAGTCCAACAAGTCGGACATGACAGCTCCGGTAGCCACGCACAAGCCAGACACGTCATCTCCGATCAATACATAAGATCTCATCCGAGATCAACCTACAGTTTTAGGTAACCCTCGAAACATTGGCGCTGTTACCGGGGAACCTGAAAATCATCCCACCACCATGGCGGACGACCATGACAATGACCACGATTTGGATCTAGAAGACAGAATGCCATACAAAAACGTGGACATTACACCAAAAGATATCCCGCAACCTAACGGAGACAAGAATTCACCAAACCCAGGAGCCCTTGAGACACTTGAAGATCGTTTAAAACAACTTGAGGAAGAAGCCCAACATCAGCAAGAAGCTGGGAAGGACCTACAAAGGGAGATAAGGCAACGCCGGGAATTGGAGGACAAACTCCAAAAACTCGAAGCTGATCTCAAAGCTAAAGCGACTCGATCCACTCACGAGGACAGCTCCCGCAAGGATCAAGATCCATTTACCAAGGAGATCATGAAGACCAAAATCCTAAAAGACTTTAAACTCTCAGATATGGCTTTATACGATGGCACGGTAGATCCCAGACATCACCTCAGTAATTTCAGAAGTCGAATGTACCTCACTGATGCCTCAGACGCAGTCCGCTGCAAAGCCTTCCCGACTACCTTAACAAAAACGGTGATTAAGTGGTTTGACAATCTACCCCCCAAGTCCATCTCAAGCTTCGACGACCTAGCCAAAAAGTTTCTAGCCAGATTCTCTATCCAGAAAGACAAAACCAAGCACGCCCCAAGTTTATTAGGAATCAAACAAGGAGATTGGGAAAGTCCCCGCAGCTACATGGATAGATTCAACAAGGCATGTCTAGACATACAAAGTCTGCCCACAGAAGCGGCCATCATGGGCCTCATCAATGGCCTACGAGAAGGGCCTTTTAGCCAATCCATATCGAAAAAGTATCCCGCATCTCTTAGTGAGGTACAAGAACGAACAGAGAAGTATATCAACATGGAGGAAAACTCTCGATTAGGAGAGACCTCAAAATCTAGATTCTCCTACTCCTCCCGAGATAAGGACAAAGAATCCAAGAAAAAAGAAGATCGACATGGGGAAAAGATAAAAAATACCACAATTATACCCCTCTTTGGGTATCCCTCATGGATGTCTATAGAGAAGTATGCCATACTGAAAAGATACCTCCAGCTCAACCACTCAAAAGCAAAAAAGAAGGAGGAAATCGGTCAGAATATTGTGAATATCATTGAATCTATGGACATTCCACCAACGAATATTTTGACCTAAAAAATATCATAGAAAACCTGGTAAGAGAAGGAAAATTAGATCGGTATTTGGCGAGCCTAGCAGACGATCCCAGAAAAAGAAGAAGGGATGAAGATGTCGGACAGGCAAAGCGACCACCTCGTACACCCGAGAGACACATCCATATGATACACAGAGGATTTGAGGGAGGCAGGATCTCCAAATCATCTCACAAAAGATATCTTAAAAAAGTATATCATGTCGAGGGAAGAGAGGAAACACCTGACATCCCACAATTACTTTTACCAAAGAGGACGCATTCGGCATCATCTCAGGACATGACGATCCCATGGTCATCACTATCGTATTGGCAAACACAAATCTCCACCGCACACTGATAGACCAAGGAAGCTCCGCCGACATCTTATTCAAAATTGCCTTCGACAAACTCGGCCTAGGAGAAAAAGAACTCAGAGCGTATCCGAACAGCCTATTCGGACTGGGAGACACCCCAGTTCAATCACTTGGATACATCTCACTACACACGACCTTTGGAAAAGGAAACCAGTTAAGAACACTCAAGATAGACTACATCATGGTCGACGTAAGTTCATCCTAGAATGCCTTAATAGGTCGAACAACATTGAATCAGCTTGGTGCAGTAGTCTCGACTCCATATCTATGCATGAAGTTCCCAACTGCAGAACGAATAGCTACAATAAAAGCAGACCAGAAGACGACGCGCCGCTGCTACAACGAAAGTTTAAACCTCAGAGGCAGAGGAGAAGAATTCCACACAATCGAACTCGGTGGAGCTCAGAGGCGGGAAGAACTCCGCCCACAACCCGAAGGTGAAGTATAAAAAGTCCATATCGGAGATATCCCGGATAAAACAACCAATATCGGTACAATCCTAAAAGGAGACATAAAAGAATCACTCGTACAGTTCTTACGAGATAACGTCGACCTCTTTGCCTGGAAGGCTGCAGACATGCCAGGCATAGACCCCAAGTTAATGTGCCACAAGCTAGCAGTCTACCCAGGATCTCGACCAGTACAACAGAAATGTAGAAAGCTTAGACCAGAATGATCCCAAGCTGTGGAAGAGCAGGTTCAAGCTCTACTGGAGGCAGGATTCATAAGAAAAGTCAAGTACCCACTATGGCTAGCTAACGTTATCTTGGTGAAAAAATCAAATGGAAAGTGGCGGATGTGCAACGACTACACTGATCTCATCAAAGCTTGCCCAAAAGATCCTTATCCACTCCCAAGTATCGATGCTCTGGTGGATGCCTCCTCCGGATATAAATACCTCTTGTTTATGGACGCATATTCGGGATACAATCAAATCCCGATGTATCCACCCGACCAAGAAAAAACCTCATTCTTAACCCTAAAAGCAAACTACTGCTACATCGTCATGCCTTTTGGACTTAAAAACGTGGGAACTACTTATCAGAGATTAATGAATAAGGTCTTTAAGGATCACATCGGAAAAATCATGGAAGTATATGTGGACGACATGTTAATAAAGACACAAAGTAAAAAGACGTTGCTGTCCGACCTTACCCAAGTATTCGACACTATAAGAAGGCATGGCATGCGACTTAATCCTGTAAAATGCACCTTCGCAGTAGAAGCTAGCAAATTCTTAGGTTTTATGCTCACACAAAGAGGAATCGAGGGAAATTCAGATAAATGCCGAGCCATACTCGACATGAAGAGCCCGACTTATGTCAAAGAAGTACAACAACTCAATGGAAGGTTGGCAGCCTTGTCCAGATTTCTAGCTGGATCAGCAATAAGATTTCTCCCCTTCTATGCCACTCTAAGGAAGGGAAAGAGGTTTGAATGGACAACGGAGTGCAAGCAGGCCTTCCAAGATTTCAAAAGATTCTTGGGACAGCCACCTATCCTAACTCAGCCACGGGAAGGAGAACCACTTATATCATACCTCGTAGTAGGAAGTCGGGCAGTAGCCTTAACACTAGTCTGAGAAGACGACAGTGGGCAACAACCTGTATACTTCATCAGCTAAGCATTACAAGGATCCGAGCTGAACTACCAAAAAATAGAAAAATTCGCATATGCTCTCATACTAACATCTCGACGTCTCCGTCCATATTTCCAAGCTCACATCATTAGGGTTCGGACAAACCAACCCATAAAAGGGATTTTACAGAAACCAGACTTAGTAGGCAGAATTTTGCAATGGGCAGTCGAGTTGTCTGAATTCGACCTTCAATATGAAGCTCGGACAACCATCAAATCGCAATATCTACCCGACTTCATTGCAGAATTTACAGACACCCCGGGAATTCCTACAGAATGAAATCTCTATGTAGACGGTTCCTCAAATAAAACTGAAAGCGGTGCGGGTGTGATAATTGAAAGCGACCAAAGAACCCAAATCAAACTTTCTCTCAAATTCGGGTTCCCTGCCTCAAACAACCAAGCTAAATATGAGGCGCTACTAGCTGGTTTGAAGCTGCCTAGGAAGGTTGGAGCTCAAAAGCTTATCATCTTCAGCGACTCACAAGTAGTCACCTCACAAATAGCAGGGAGCTTCCAGCCAAAGATTCCACCATGAAAAAGTACCTGGACAAAACCAGGGAACAGCTCGAACAACTCGGAGAATATGAGGTCCGCCACATACCCCGAGAACAGAACGCCCGAGCTGATGCACTCTCAAAACTAGCTAGCACCAAACCAGAGGGTAACAATAGAAGCCTCATCTAAGAAATGCTACAGAACCCGTCAATCTCGGAAGAAGAAAAAGTCCTAGCTATAACAGGTCAGGATCAAGGATGGATGACTCCCATAATTAACTACCTCAAAACAGAAACACTCCCCACAGACGAAAAGGAGGCAAAGAGGTTAAAACAGGAAGCACAATACTACACTATCATAAACAATACCCTATACAAAAGAGGGATTTCAATACCATTGTTAAAATGTGTGCCAACTTCCAACACAAAGGATGTTCTAGAAGAAGTACACAGTGGCATCTGTAAAAATCATCTCGGAGCATAGGCACTTACCAAAAAAGTACTCAGGGCAGGATTTTTTTGGCCAACTCTACAAAAGAAAGCCACAAAGTTTGTAAAGACATGTCCACCATGTCAGAAACATGCCAACCTTCACATCGCCCCGTCAGAGGAACTCATTAGCGTAACCTCACCTTGGTCATTCGCAAAATGGGGACTCAACCTCCTCGGACCCTTCCCCTAGGGATCAGGACAAGTTAAATTCCTCATAGTAGGGGCAGACTATTTCACAAAGTGGATCGAAGCAGAACCCTTAGCCAATGCCACTGCTCAAAGAAGTCGAAAGTTCTTATATAGAAATATTGTCACAAGATTTGGGGTTCCATACTCCATCACCACAGACAATGGCACCCAATTCACAGATGCATGCTTCAGAAAGTTAGTGGCCGATCTGAACATAAAACAGCAATTCACTTCCGTAGAACATCCCCAGGCCAATGGACAAGCCAAAGCTGCCAACAAAGTCATATTGGCTGGGCTAAAATGGAGATTACAAGAGGCAAAGGGAGCTTGGGCCAACGAGCTCCCACAAGTCCTATGAGCATATCGAACAATGCCACAATCCACCACAAAGGAATCACCTTTCAGACTAGCCTATGGAACGGAGGCAACGATCCCAGTGGAGGTCGAAGAAAGGTCGCCCAGAGTGATTCACTGTAATGAAGAAGCCAACTCCCAACTTTAAAGGGAAGAACTCGACCTACTTTCGAAAATTCAAGAAAGAGCTCGAACCATGGAAGAGGCATTGAAACGTCGAATGGCTTCAAGATACAATCAAAAGGTAGTGCCACGAGGTTTTGCTGAGAATGACCTCATCCTAATCCGAAATGATATCGGAACAACTCGACCTGGAGAAGGAAAGCTGGCAGCAAACTGGAAAGGACTTTACTCAGTCATAGAAGTACTTGGAAAGGGCTACTACAGACTATCCAAACTTGAAGGGCGAGAGCTTCCTAGGTCATGGCACGCCTACAACCTAAGAAGGTACTATAGTTAAAGGTAATAAAGATCTTAGGATAAGGTGCACTCTTTTTCCTGAAAAGGTTTTTTAACGAGGTACCAAGCCAAGATCTACAAATTGCCCGACTTGGAGGGATAAAACTCCCACATGTATATAACTGCATTTTCTTTTGAATAAATTTTTTTAGATTTTCTACAAAACCTCAAGACGCATTAGTCTGAAACGCTAAAAAATTCATCGCCCGATTACAAAGCTATAAGATCGGTAGAAAGTGAAGATCAAATTTACTGACCGACCACAATAAAGACCAAAGAAGATGAAAACCAAATTCATCAAAAGGTCGACCAAACAAGGATAAAACCTAACTTCGACAAAATCGGCAAAGATGAAAAAGTGACAAAAACAGAATAATGCAAGAAGTTATCGAAAGTGATCCATAGAAAGGACCTGACGAGGTCTTAATAAAATGGGTTGCTAAAAATAACTTAAAAGATAGGCCGATATAAAGAAGTCGGACCAGTCAATAACCAAAGTTATAAAAAGTCAAATCCCTGGAAAGAGGCCTGGCCAGCCCTAAGAAAGAGGATTACTAAAAATAACTTAGAAGGGACCGACGTGATGAAGTCGGCCTCCCACAAGCAAGTTATAAAAAGTAATCCCTAAAAAAGACCTAACAAAGGTCCAAAAAAAGAGGATTACTAGAAATAACTTAGAAGAGACTGACGTGATGAAGTCGGCCTCCCATAAGCAAGTTATAAAAAAGTAATCCCTAAAAGAGATCCGACAAAGGTCCAAAAAAGAGGATTACTAGAAATAACTTAGAAGATACCGACGTGATGAAGTCGGCCTCCCACAAACAAGTTATAAAAAGTAATCCCTAAGAAAGACCTAACAAAGGTCCAAACCAAACGGATTACTAAAAATAACTTCAGACCGAAGTAAGGAAGTCGACATACAAGTTGGACCCAAACATCCACAACCTCAAAATCAAGTCACAAGTATGAAAATACAGAGGCAATCATAAGAGGTCGGACAACAAGGCTCCGATATCCCAAAAAGGTACCAGACAAATGTAGACAAACATGTTATGAAAGGAAACGGAGTTATAATATTAACAAGGCTCAAAGAGGCCACCCGAAGTCGACCTCAAAGAATGAGAAAATACTTTATTTTTCCCAAAATAAAGTTGTTAACAGCAAAGCAACTAAAAGTGTTCAGAGGACAAAATAACGAAACCACAAATAAAAAAGAGTTTAAAGACCCACAGACCGAGCCATACACATCCAAGAAACTTCATAAAAACTACATAGGGTTCAGAGATTCTCCAATAGTAGCATCTTGGGGCGAAGGAGGCCGAGTCTGAAGGGGCACCGCATCTACTGTTCCATCATCTCGGTTCAAAATTTGAACATCGGGATCAGACCCCGGTTGAGCGACTTCAGCCGAAGTAGAGGAGGGCGGAATTTTAGAGATTTTTGCAGAAGAAACAACAGGAGGGCCGACATCATCATCATCATCAGGATCATTAGGAAAAATCTTACCATCCCTAACAATGTTGTCCAGGCTAAAAAGGGAAAGGTCAAGCTCCGGCGCAAGAACTCGAACTTGCTCCTTCAGATTCTCATAAGCAGCATTAACACTGCCTACAAGGTGACCTTAGAGTTCGGCATAATTAGCCCGGATAGATTCCAAGCTGTTCCTGAGATCCATCATCTCTCTATAGGTGGTAACATAGCTCTCCTTATGTTTCAACGCTATGTCCTCAGCTAATCTCATAGAAGACGCCAGACCAATAGCCCGAGTCTTCTCCCCCTCCAACTTCTTCTCCAGCTTGGTCACTTTCACCTCAAGCTCTTCTTTTAAACCCTTAATCCGGTCAAACTCTGATTTGGCCTCTTCCATAAAGGCCTTCGTGGCATGGATAGGAAGATCTTGGGCAGTTTGATATAAAGCCGCCCCCATATGAGCCATCTTGATATTGCTCTGAGTTATGAAATCCAAGTGACGAAGAACAGATACATCATCAGTAGGCATAACACCATAAGGAGCAATTTGTTGATCAACAGACCCAACAGCATTAAAGTCGGGAGTATCTAGATTAAAATGCTCGACAGTCCGAGGTCTTTTTGGAGGAGGAACGACACTAGGAGAAGAAGTAGCAGCAGAGGTGGTGCACGAAATTGTGATTTCTAATAATGGAATTCAACTTGGTATGCGCGTTTATAACTCAACACTTTCTTCACAACTTCGCACAACTAACCAGCAAGTGCACTGGGTCGTCCAAGTAATAAACCTTACGTGAGTAAGGGTCGATCCCACGGAGATTGTTGGTATGAAGCAAGCTATGGTCATCTTGAAATTCTCAGTTAGGCGAATAATATATGGTTATGGAGTTTTCGAATAATAATAATAAATAAACAGAAAATAAAGATAGAAATACTTATGTAAATCATTGATGGGAATTTCAAATAAGAGTATGAAGATGCTGTGTTCCTTCTGAATCTCTGCTTTCCTACTACCTTCATCCAATCCTTCTTACTCCTTTCCATGGCAAGCTGTATATAGGGCCTCACCGTTGTCAATGGATACATCCCATCCTCTCAGTGAAAATGGTCCAAATGCTCTGTCACAACACAGCTAATCATCTGTCGGTTCTCGATCATGTCGGAATAGAATCCCTTGATTCTTTTGCTTTTGTCATCACGCCCAACAATCGCGTGTTTGAAGCTCGTCACAGTCATTCAATCCCTGAATCCTACTCAAAATACCACAGACAAGGTTTAGACTTTCCGGATTCTCATGAATGCCGCCATCAATTCTAGCTTATACCACGAAGATTCTGATTAAGGAATCTAAGAGATATGCGTTCGGTCTGAGGTAGATTGGAAGTGGTTGTCAGTCACGCGTTCATAGGTGAGAATGATGATGAGTGTCATGGATCATCACATTCGTCATGGTTAAGTGCAACGAATATCTTAGAACAGAAATAAACTGAATTGAATAGAAAATAGTAGTAATTGCATTAAAACTTGAGGTACAGCAGAGGTCCACACCCTTAATCTATGGTGTGTAGAAACTCCACCGTTGAAAATACATAAGTGATTAAGGTCCAGGCATGGCCGAATGGCCAGACCCAAAACATGATCAATAGTCTCCTAAGATGAATAATGGAATAAAACCGAGACCAAAGATGTCTAATACAATAGTAGAATGTCCAATTTATACTAGACTAGCTACTAGGGTTACAGAAGTAAGTAATTGATGCAGAAATCCACTTCTGGGGCCCACTGGGTGTGTGCTTGGGCTGAGCTTGAGCTTTACACGTGCAGAGGCTTCTTTTGGAGTTGAACGCCAAGTTGTAACGTGTTTTTGGCGTTCAACTCTGGTTCGTGACGTGTTTCTGGCGTTTGACTCCAGAATGCAGCATGAAACTGGCGTTGAGCGCCAGTTTACGTCATCTAATTTTGAATAAAGTATGGACTATTATATATTGCTGGAAAGCTCTAAATGTCTAATTTCCAAATCCATTAAGAGCGCGCCATTTGGAGTTCTATAGCTCCAGAAAATCCATTTCTAGTGCAGGGAGGTCAGAATCCAACAGCATCAGCAGTCCTTTGTCAGCCTTTTATCAGAGTTTTGCTCAGGTCCCTCAATTTCAGCCAGAAATTACCTAAAATCACAAAAAAAAACACAAACTCATAATAAAGTCTAAAAATGTGAATTTAGCATAAAAACTAATGAAAACATCCCTAAAAGTAGCTAGATCCTACTAAAAATTACTTAAAAACAATGCCAAAAAGCGTATGAATTATCCGCTCATCACAACACCAAACTTAAATTGTTGCTTGTCCCCAAGCAACTGAAAATCAATTAGGATAAAAAGAAGAGAATATACTATAAAGCTCAGAATATCAATGAATATTAATTCTAATTAGATGAGCGGGACTTGTAGCTTTTTGCTTCTGAACAGTTTTGGCATCTCACTTTATCCTTTGAAGTTTAGAATGATTGGCATCTCTAGGAACTTAGAATTTTAGATAGTGTTATTGATTCTCTTAGTTAAGTTTGTTAATTCTTGAACACAGCTACTTTCATGAGTCTTGGCCGTGGCCCTAAGCACTTTGTTTTCCAGTATTACCACCGGATACATAGATGCCACAGACACATGACTGGGTGAACCTTTTCAGATTGTGACCCAGTTAGAGGTGTCCAGAGCTCTTAAGCACACTCTTTTTGCTTTGGATCACGACTTTAACCACTCAGTCTTAAGCTTTTCACTTGGACCTGCATGCCACAAGCACATGGTTAGGGACAGCTTAATTTAACCGCTTAGGCCTGGATTTTATTTCCTTGGGCCTTCCTATCCATTGATGCTCAAAGCCTTGGATCCTTTTTACCCTTGCCTTTTGGTTTTAAGGGCTATTGGCTTTTTCTGCTTGCTTTTTCTTTTTCTTTCTATTATTTTTTTTCGCAAGCTTTTGCTATTCACTGCTTTTTCTTGCTTCAAGAATCAATTTCATGATTTTTCAGATTATCAATAGCATTTCTCTTTGTTCATCATTCTTTCAAGAGCCAACAATTTTAACATTCATAAACAACAAGATAAAAAATATGCACTGTTCAAGCATTCATTCAGAAAACAAAAAGTATTGTCACCACATCAATATAATTAAACTAAATTCAAGGATAAATTCGAAACTCATGTACTTCTTGTTCTTTTGTATTAAAAACATGTTTCATTTAAGAAAGGTGAAGGATTCATGGAATTATTCATAGCTTTAAGACATAGTTACTACATACTAATGATCATGAAATAAAGACACAAACATAGATAACATAAAGCTTAAAAATTGAAAAACAGAGAAATAAGAACAAGGAATGAGTCCACCTTAGTGATGGTGGTGCTTTCTTCTTGAAGAACCAATGATGTCCTTGAGCTCTTCTATGTCTCTTCCTTGCTTTTTTTGCTCCTCCCTCATTGCTCTTTGATCTTCTCTAATTTCATGGAGAATGATGGAGTGTTCTTGATGTTCCACCCTTAATTGATCTATATTGTAACTCAAGTCTTCTAGAGAAGTGTTGAGTTGTTCCCAATAGTTGTTGGGAGGAAAGTGCATCCCTTGAGGCATCTCCGGGATTTCTTGGTGATGAGCTTCCTCATGCGTCTCTTGGGATCCATGAGTGGGCTCTCTTGTTTGCTCCATCCTCTTCTTAGTGATGGGCTTATCCTCCTCAATGGGGATGTCTCCTTCTATGATAACTCCAGCTGAGTAACATAGATGGCAAATAAGATGAGGAAAAGCTAGCCTTGCCATGGTGGAGGATTTTTTGGCTATTTTGTAGAATTCAAGGGAGATGACTTCATGAACTTCTACTTCCTCTCCAATCATGATGCTATGGACCATGATGGCCCGATCTATAGTAACTTTGGATCGGTTGCTAGTGGAGATGATGGAGTGTTGGATGAACTCCAACCATCATCTAGCCACAAGCTTGAGGTCTAGTATTCTCAATTGAACCGGAATGCCTTTGGAGTCTCTTTTCCATTGAGCTCCTTCAACACATATGTCCATAAGGACTTGGTCCAACCTTTGATCAAAGTTGACCCTTCTTGTGTAGGGGCGTGCATCTCCTTGCATCATGGGCAAGTTAAAAGCCAATCTCACATTTTTCGGACTAAAATCTAAGTATTTCCCCCGAACCATTGTAAGATAATTCTTTGGATTCGAGTTCACACTTTGATCATGGTTCCTAGTGATCCATGCATTGGCATAGAACTCTTGAACCATTAAGATTCTGACTTGTTGAATGGGGTTGGTCAAAACTTCCCAACTTCTTTTTTGGATCTCATGTCGGATCTCCGGATACTCATTTTTCTTGAGTTTGAAAGGGACCTCGGGGATCACCTTCTTCTTGGCCACAACATCATAGAAGTGGTCTTGATGGGCTTTAGAGATGAATCTCTCCATCTCCCATGACTCGGAGGTGGAAGCTTTTGTCTTCCCTTTCCCTTTTCTAGAGGTTTCTCTGGCTTTAGGTGCCATAGGTGGTTATGGAAAAACAAAAAAAGCTTATGCTTTTACCACACCAAACTTAGAATATTGCTCGCCCTCGAGTAAGAGAAGAAAGAATAGATGAAGAAGAAAAAATATGGAGGAGAGGGAGAGAGGGTTGTGTTTCGGCCAAGGAGGAGAATAGAGGGTTGTGTTGTGTGAAAATAAAGAAGAATATAGGGGTTTATATAGTGGAGGGAGAGGGAGTAGGTTCGGCTATTTAGGGTGGGTTTGGGTGGGAAATAGATTTTGAATTTTGAAGGTATGTGGGGTTTATGGCGAAGAGTGGAAGGATGTGAGTGGTGAAGAAATGATGGGGAAGAGAGATTGAGGTGATTGGTGAAAGGTTTTTGGGGAAGAGTGGTATTGGATTGTGTGAAGAGGAGAGAAGGTGAGTTGAGGTAGGTGGGGATCCTGTGGGGTCCACAGATCCTGAGATGATCCTGTGGGGTCCACAGATCCTGAGGTGTCAAGGATTTACATCCCTGCACCAATGAGGCGTGTAAAACATCCTATTTATGCAATCCTGGCGTTCAACGCCAGGTTGATGCTTGTTTCTGGTGTTGAATGCCAGCTTCATGCTTGTTTTGCGCGTTCAACGCCCATTTGTAGCATGTTTCTGGCGTTGAACGCCAGTTCCATGCTTGTTTCTGGCGTTCAGTGCCAGCTTTCCTCAGGGTGTATTCCTGGCATTTAAACGCTAGGATGTTGCTTGTTTCTGGTGTTCAACGCCAGATCCATGCTCTGTTTTGGCGTTGAATGCCAGCCAGATACTCCTTACTGGCGTTTAAACGCCAGTAAGCCCTTCCTCCAGGGTGTGCTTTTTCTTCTGCTATTTTTTATTCTATTTTTAATTTTTGTATTTGTTTTATGACTCCACATGATCATGAACCTAAGAAAACATAAAAGAACAATAAAATAAAAATAAAATTAGTTAAATAAAAATTAGGTTGCCTCCCAATAAGCGCTCCTTTAATGTCACTAGCTTGACAGTGGGCTCTCATGGAGCCTCAAAGGTGATCAGGTCAATGTTGTAGACTCCCAACACCAAACTTAGAGTTTGAATGTGGGGATTCAACACCAAACTTAGAGTTTGGCTTTGGCCTTCCAACACCAAACTTAGAGTTTGATTGTGGGGGCTCTGTTTGACTCTGTACTGAGAGAAGCTTTTCATGCTTCCTCTCCATTGTTAAAAAAGAACACCCTTGGGTCTTGAACAAAAGGTAGTCCCCATTTAATTGAAGGACTAATTCTCCTCTATTAACATCTATCACAGCTCTTGCTGTGGCTAGGAAAGGTTTTCCAAGGATGATGCATTCATCCTCTTCCTTCCTAGTGTCTAAGATTATGAAATCAGCAGGGATATAAATGCCTTCAACCTTTACCAATATGTCCTCTACCAATCCATAAGCTTGTCTTACTGACTTGTCTGCCATTTGCAATGAGAATATGGTAGGCTGTACCTCAATGATCCCCAGCTTCTCTATTACAGAGAGTGGCATAAGATTGATGCCTGACCCTAGGTCACACAGAGCCTTTTCAAAGGTCATGGTGCCTATGGTGCAGGATATTAAGAATTTACCAGGATCTTGTTTCTTTTGAGGTAAAGTTTGCTGAACCCATGTATCTAGTTCACCAATGAGCAAGGGAGGTTCACCTTCCCAAGTCTCATTACTAAATAACTTGGCATTCAGCTTCATGATAGCTCCTAGATATTGAGCAACTTGCTCTCCAGTTACATCCTCATCTTCTTCAGAGGAAGAATAGTTTTCAAAGCTCATGAATGGCAGAAGGAGGTTTAATGGGATCTCTATGGTCTCTATATGACCTTCAGATTCCTTTAAGTCCTCAATAAGGAACTCCTTCTTGCTTGAGAGACGTCTCATGAGGTCTTCCTTATTGGGATTCACGTCCTCTCCTTCCTCTCTAGGTTCGGCCATGTTGATTATGTCAATGGCCTTGTACTCTCTTTCTGGATTCTCTTCAGTATTGCTTGGGAGAATACTAGGAGGAGTTTCAGTGACTTTCTTACTCAGCTGGCCCACTTATGCCTCCAAATTTCTGATGGAGGACCTTGTTTCACTCATGAAACTTAAAGTGTCCTTAGACAGATCAAAGACTATGTTTGCTAAGTTAGAGGTGCTCTGCTCAGAATTCTCTGTCTGTTGCTGAGAAGATGATGGAAAAGGTTTTCTATTGCTAAACCTGTTTCTTCCACCATTATTAAAGCCTTGTTAAGGCTTTTGTTGATCCTTCCATGAGAAATTTGGATGATTTCTCCATGAGGGGTTATAGGTGTTGCCAAAGGCTTCCTCCATGTAATTTACCTCTGCCATTGCAGGGTTTTCAGGATCATAAGCTTCTTCTTCAGAAGATGCCTCCTTAGTGTTGTTGGACGCATTTTGCCATCCATTCAGACTTTGATAAATCATGTTGACTTGCTGAGTCAACATTTTGTTCTGAGCCAATATGGCATTCAGAGCATCAATTTCAAGAACCCCCTTCCTCTGAGGTGTCCCATTATTCACGGAATTCCTCTCAGAAGTGTACATAAATTGGTTATTTGCAACCATTTCAATAAGTTCCTGAGCTTCTGCAGCCGTTTTCTTTAGGTGAATGGATCCACTTGCAGAATGGTCCAGTGACATCTTAGAGAACTCAGACAGACCATAATAGAATATATCTATCATGGTCCATTCTGAAAACATGTCAGAAGGACACTTTTTGGTCATCTTCTTGTATCTTTCCCAAGCTTCATAGAGGGACTCACCATCTTTTTGCTTGAAGGTTTGAACGTCCACTCTAAGCTTGCTCAGCTTTTGAGGAGGAAAGAATTTAACCAAGAAGGCCATGACCAGCTTATCCCAAGAGTCTAGGCTATCCTTAGGTTGTGAGTCCAACCATGTTCTAGCTCTGTCTCTTACAGCAAAAGGGAAAAGCATGAGCCTGTAGACTTCAGGACCTACTCCATTAGTCTTAACAATCTCACATATCTGCAAGAACTTAGTTAAAAACTGGTAGGGATCTTCTGATAGAAGTCCATGAAACTTGCAGTTTTGTTGCATTAGAGCAATTAGTTGAGGTTTCAGCTCAAAATTGTTTGCTCCAATGGCAGGAATTGAGATGCTTCTTCCATCAAACTTGGAAGTAGGTGTAGTATAATCACCAAGCATCCTCCTTGCATTATTATTGTTGGGTTCGGCTGCCATATCCTTTTCTTGTTCGAAAATTTCAGTAAGGTTGTCTTTGGATTGTTGTAATTTAGCTTCTCTTAGTTTCCTCTTCAGAGTCCTTTCAAGTTCAGGATCAGCTTCAACAAGAATGTCTTTTTCCTTGTTCCTGCTCATATGAGAAAGAAGAGAACAGAAAAAGAAGGGGAATCCTCTATGTCACAGTATAGAGATTCCTTTATGTTAGTAGAAGAAGAAATGGAATAAGAGTGAAGAAGAATGAATAATCCAAACACAAGGGCGAGGATAGGAGCAGAGATATGAGATGAAGAGAAGTGTTAGTAAATGAATAAATAAATAGACTAAGATGAGAGAGAGAAGTTTTTGAAAATAATTTTTGAAAAGGAGTTAATGATTTTCGAAAATTAAAGAAGAATTAAAATTAAAATTAAAATTTAAAACAATTAGTTAATTAAAAAGAATTTTGAAAAAGGATGAGATATTTTCAAAAAATTGATAGGGAAAATTAGTTGGGCGGTTCTGAAAAAGATAATAAACAAATAAAAAGTCAATTAGTTAGTTGAAAAAGATTTGAAAATTAATTTTGAAAAGATAAGAAGATAAGAAGATATTTTGAAATCAAATTTTTGAAAAAGATAAAATTTAAAAAGATATGATAAAAAGATATGATTAAAAAGATATGGTTGGAAAAGATTTAATTTTTAAAATTAAAATTAATTACTTGACTAACAAGAAACTAAAAGATATGATTCTAGAATTTAAAGATTGAACCTTTCTTAACAATAAAGTAACAAACTTCAAATTTTTGAATCAATCACATTACTTGTTAGTTAAGTTTCGAAAATTTGAAATAAAATAAGAAAAAGATTTTAAAAAATAGTTTTAAATTTTCAAAAATCATAAGATAAAAGTAAAAGAGATATGATTTTTGAAAAAGATTTTGAAAAGATAAGATTTTTAAAATTGAAAATTTGACTTGACTTATAAGAACTAACTAATTTTAAAAATTTTTGACTAAGTCAACTCAAATTTTCGAAATTTTGAGAGAAAAAAGGAAAAGATATTTTTTATTTTTTTGAATTTTTAATGATGAGAGAGAAAAACACAAATATGACCCAAAACATGAAAATTTTGGATCAAACACAAAATACATGCAAGAAAACTATGCATGTCAAGATGAACACCAAGAACACTTTGAAGATCAAGATGAACATCAAACTTATTTTTGAAAAATTTTCCAGAAAAGAAAATATGCGAGACACCAAATTTAGAAATCTTTAATGCTTGGACTCTAACAAACGAAAAATGCATATGAAAAACAAGAAAAGACACAAAACAAGAAAATTCAAAGATCAAACAAGAAGAGTTACCAAGAACAACTTGAAGATTATGAAGAACATATGCATGAATTTTCGAAAAATGCATAAATTTTAAAAACATGTAATTGACACCAAACTTAAAATTGAATCTAGACTCAAACAAGAAACACAAAATATTTTTGATTTTTTTTTTCAAAAACATATAGGAAAAAGGAAATAAGAATTCAAAAATTTTTAAGAAGAATTCCAGGAATCTTTCAATGTTAGCCTAAAGCTCTAATCCAAGGGTTGGACATGGCTTAATAGCCAGCCAGCTTTAGGATGGCATTACATGCATTGAGGTGATTAGTTGAAGTCTCATTCCAAAAGGATTTGGATATGGCTTTACAGCCAGCCAGGCTTCAACATGTTACATGAAACTCTAGAATCCATTCCTAAAAATTTTGAAAGATTTTCGAAAACAGAAGTAAAAAATTTTTTTGAAAGATTTTTGAAAATTTTTTGAAAATAAAACAAAAAGAAAATTACCTAATCTGAGCAACAAGATGAACCGTCAGTTGTCCAAACTCAAACAATCCCCGGCAACGGCGCCAAAAACTTGGTGCACGAAATTGTGATCTCTAATAATGGAATTCAACTTGGTATGCGCGTTTATAACTCAACACTTTCTTCACAACTTCGCACAACTAACCAGCAAGTGCACTGGGTCGTCCAAGTAATAAACCTTACATGAGTAAGGGTCGATCCCACGGAGATTGTTGGTATGAAGCAAGCTATGGTCATCTTGAAATTCTCAGTTAGGCGAATAATATATAGTTATCGAGTTTTCGAATAATAATAATAAATAAACAGAAAATAAAGATAGAAATACTTATGTAAATCATTGATGGGAATTTCAGATAGGCGTATGAAGATGTTGTGTTCCTTCTGAATCTCTGCTTTCCTACTACCTTCATCCAATCCTTCTTACTCCTTTCCATGGCAAGCTGTATGTAGGTCCTCACCGTTGTCAATGGCTACATCCCATCCTCTCAGTAAAAATGGTCCAAATGCTCTGTCACAGCACGGCTAATCATCTGTTGGTTCTCGATCATGCCGGAATAGAATCCCTTGATTCTTTTGTGTTTGTCATCACGCCCAACAATCGCGAGTTTGAAGCTCGTCACAGTCATTCAATCCCTGAATCCTACTCAGAATACCACAGACAAGGTTTAGACTTTTCAGATTCTCATGAATGCCGCCATCAATTCTAGCTTATACCACGAAGATTCTGATTAAGGAATCTAAGAGATATGTGTTCGGTCTGAGGTAGAACGGAAGTGGTTGTCAGTCACGCGTTCATAGGTGAGAATGATGATGAGTGTCACGGATCATCACATTCGTCATGGTTAAGTGCAACGAATATCTTAGAACAGGAATAAACTGAATTGAATAGAAAATAGTAGTAATTGCATTAAAACTTGAGGTACAGCAGAGCTCCACACCTTTAATCTTTGGTGTGTAGAAACTCCACCGTTGAAAATACATAAGTGATGAAGGTCCAGGCATGGCCGAATGGCCAGCCCCAAAACGTGATCAATAGTCTCCTAAAATGAATAATGGAATAAAACCGAGACCAAAGATGTCTAATACAATAGTAAAATGTCCTATTTATACTAAACTAGCTACTAGGGTTTACAGAAGTAAGTAATTGATGTAGAAATCCACTTCTGGGGCCCACTTGGTGTGTGCTTGGGCTGAGCTTGAGCTTTACACGTGCAGAGGCTTCTTTTGGAGTTGAACACCAAGTTGTAACGTGTTTTTGGCGTTCAACTCTGGTTCGTGACGTGTTTCTGGCGTTTGACTCCAGAATGCAGCATGGAACTGGCGTTGAGTGCCAGTTTACGTCATCTAATTTTGAATAAAGTATGGACTATTATATATTTCTGGAAAGCTCTGAATGTCTAATTTCCAACGCCATTGAGAGCTTGCCATTTGGATTTTTGTAGCTCCAGAAAATCCATTTCGAGTGCAGGGAGGTCAGAATCCAACAGCATCAGCAGTCCTTTGTCAGCCTTTTATCAGAGTTTTGCTCAGGTCCCTCAATTTCAGCCAGAAATTACCTGAAATCACCGAAAAACACACAAACTCATAGTAAAGTCTAGAAACATGAATTTAGCATAAAAACTAATGAAAACATCCCTAAAATTAGCTAGATCCTACTAAAAATTACTTAAAAACAATGCCAAAAGTGTATGAATTATCCGCTCATTAAGAGGTCTGGGGAGGATTAACTAAATAGACCCAATGTGTTGGGATCACTCTGCTTGGCTCAGTAGAACTCGACATTGGTCTCTTCAGCGGAACATGAGAAGATCCCTCCCCAGCCACTCTGGCCGAGACGTTTTGGGCCGCAGTAGCTTTCCTCACTTTTTTGAAGGCTTTCATAGACTTATTATTTTTGTCCATCTCTGAAAAACAAAAACAACTATAAAAGTAGGTTACAAGCTGTTAAAATACGGAAGCAAAGTAAAAACAAAGCAAAACATATCAATTAATACCCAACGCAGTTCGGACAAGGGATGGGTCCCCCAACCATTTCTTAGTGTCAAGATGAGGAGGTTCCCCCCAAATATCCTCCAAAACATTTACAAAGGCCTGCTCGATATCGTCAAGCATCTCCCATGTATATCGAGACACCACTACATTCTGTTGCCAACACAAGGGGAAGGCAGGCTCATCATTTGCTTCCAAAAGAAACGGTCGAACTTCCTCAACCGCTCGGACCTTAAAAAAGTAGTTCTTGAAGTCCCTAAAGGACTCGTCATACATGGCAAAAACTTTATGTCCTTGGGCAGATCTAAAGGAAACCCAAGAGGCTTTCTTTTTTGAAGAAGTCCTAGGCTTAGTTAAAACAAAAAGGTAAAGAATGAGAGTCTGGGACGGTGTGACATCCAACTCTTGGCAAAGCAGCTGAAAGATCTTGATAAAACCCCAGGAGTTCGGATGGAGCTGGGATGGAGCTACGTTACACGACCACAACAATTTGGTCTCAAAAGAAGTGAAAGGAAAGGTAATATTCAACTGGCTGAAAAAATAGTCATAAGCATAAAAGAAAGGGCGCTCCCCCCGGGTCAGAGCAGGAAAGCAAACCCTCTCCTCAGAGTCAGGCGCCACCAATTCATAGTTCTTTTCCTGATCTCTACTCTTACAGAGACGATGATGTTTCCTAAGTTCCACACAAAATTCAGCATTCACCACAGAGACACACATTAACACAAGATAGTCCAACCAGTCGAACATCCCCTCAGGAACCTTAGAAGATGTCTCAACAATATTTTTGCGAAGAGACATGGCCAACTAGTCCTACAAACAAGAAAAGAAAACGGATTACTAACCAAAAACAGCTCAGGTGAAATTAGAACAATTCGGACACACACGACACAGAGCAAATGCAAACAGCAAAAGGAAAATCCCAAGACACACACCAAGGTCTAGGGGCATCCTTTGGAGTCAAAGACAAGATAAGGAAGACTCCGGAAAGGGCTATAAAACTACACCCCAAAACTTTTAGCAAAAGAACTACCAAGCAAACAAAACATGCCAAGTGGAAATCATCAAAGACGCAAAACCTCTTTTTTCAAAATCAAAACAAGCCACCAGAAAAATCGTTACTCTCTACAAAATCTATCAGTAACATTATCAACATGGCAAAGGTCATTAAAGTGAGCAATCGTTTGGAGAAAGCAAACAGGTCCATGAAGGCCTCAGTAACAACATGAAGAGGAACACAAAAAAACACGCAAAATCTTCAGAGAACCCACCCAGGAGCATACGCAAGGCCAAAAAGCCAGAAAAACATGCATCACAGCAACCATCGAGCATAACGACACAAAAAGGTTCAAGCTTCCCAACATGCATTCAAGAAAAATCAAAACTTCACCAAGAATCGAATGCAAAACGACAAAATTAATAAAGAAGCAGAAAGAAGAACCAACCTGGAAAAAAGAGGAAGCTTCGAAGAAATTGAAGACGGAAAGAAGGAGTCCAAAATCGCCTTTCAGAGCAAAAGAAAACACCAACAAGACACCAAACGGCGTAGCAGGGAACACGAAAATGTAAATTTCAGGCAAAACAGATAGTGAGAAAGAAAAGGGGGAAGTTACAGTGAAGAAACAGAGAAGAGAAACCGTTTTTCTGAAAAGTTCAAAATGAACAAAAAAATGGAGCATTAAAAGAATTAATGAGGTTATTAAAACTTTGCGCATTCCCAAAGCAAGGAGACGCGCATTTACGAAAGAATAAAAATTCAAAGGGAAACGTTCTGCATTCAAAGGACAAACTCTACAAAGAAGAAGTCGACAAAATGCTCAAGTTCGGCTTCACCATAGAAGGATCGAAGTCCTAAAAACTAATACTCGACCTCAAAAGAAAGACCGAGCTCGAGCAGGGGCACTGTTCATATCCTGGGTCGAGCAATCCGATCCGGGATGTTCTACTGATAAGACGACCGACCTCTTCAGGTCAGGACAATCTGATCTCTCCTCAAAGAGCTCGGCCAAATCACCAGGAAAAGCCCTAAAAGGGCCCAAATGGAGGAACACGACCCAAATCCAAAGGCAGCCCAAGTCTAAAGAGATAAGGGCGGTTCCCTTGAAGACAAGATGACCTCACTCAAAGATAAGATAAGATAAGATAAAGATAACTAACTTATCTTATCTAAGAAGGTCGCTCTACACCATTATAAATACGCTGGAGCACTCAGGTATAACTCATACTCTGATTCTACCAAAAAACTGCTTAATACCCTTGCTAACTTAAGCATCGGAGTCTCTTGCAGGTACCACCACCCTCTGGTGATGAAGGATCAGCAGCATTGCCAGTCCAATAAGTCGGACATGACAGCTCCGGCCACCACGCACAAGCCGGACACGTCAGCTCCGGCCCCCACGCACAAGCCGAATACGTCATCTCCGATCAGTACAGAAGATCTCATCTGAGATCAACCTACAGTTTCAGGTAACCCTCGGAATAGTTACCATACTGAGAACCTCCGATTCTCATACCATATGTTGTTGTTGTTTTTCATATGCAGGTCGCAACCCACCTCAATGAGTTTGCGAAAATGGTGACAGAGTGAAAGATAGATTCTCTTTTGTATTATTCTACTTTACTCTTATTGTAGTTATTCTTTCACCTTTTGAAAATCTTATTTATTCCTTAGAGGTGTTTGCTTTTTTTTTTACTTTGAGAGATTAGGAAGTAAGCCTTTTATAGAACTTTGTTGTGTTTCTTGACTAGTCAGCCTAAACTCTGCAGGCTGTGACTAGTTCCTTTTGTATATCATACATATTTACTTAGTTTATCTATTAGCTACTACCTTGTATCTTGGAGCTTTATTGCAAGGTTGTATATTTGTATGTTCTATTCTTATCTTGCCTACACGTTTAGTTAACGTGTGTGAACACTTCGCATTCTGTAATTTCACTTTGTGCGACTTTGAATTTGTATTCCTCCATCGGGCTTCTAGTATTATTACTTCTTTCTATGTATATATACTATATTATTTGCTTTAGGGTAATAGGGTATTACAACCTGGTTGGCCAACATCATCCTAGTCAAAAAAGCAATCGGCAAATGGCGAACGTGTGTCGACTACACGGACTTGAACAAAGCTTGTCCAAAGGACGCCTTTCCTTTGCCAAACATTGACGGACTAGTAGACCCTACTTCGAGACACCAATACCTCAACTTTATGGACACATACTCCATGTATAATTAGATACCGATGCACCAACCTAACATCTTTTTTCACTCCTGAGAGCACGTATTGCTATACAGTCATGCCCTTCAGATTGAAAAATGATGGGACCACCTACAAACGGTTCGTCACTAAGATTTTTTTAGATCTTTCAGGGACCAAACTAGAAGTTTACATCGACGACCTAAAGCTCATACTAGATACTTTAAGGAAACACCAAATGTGCCTCAATTTGACTAAGTGCGCCTTCGGGATGGAAGTCGGGAAGTTTCTAGGCTTTATGATTACACAATAAGGAGTTAAGGCATGTAAGAACCGGCATAACCGTTTTAATAAAATAATAATTTTTAAGTGCCTGGTGTAGATTCAAAATTTAGAAGTTGTAATTTAAAAATTTAAAGGTGAAATTTGATCTTAATGAAATTTTCTGAGTTGGAAAATATATCTTTTGCAAAAGATTTTTGTAAAAATGTGTACCGGTGCTTAAGTTGACAGTACCGACTCTAGACTATTCAGTACCGTATTTTGAGAAAAATAAGATAAATTAAAATTTATTTATTATTTTGAAAGGATAAAAATAATTTGAAATCGAAAATTGGGCTTTAATCTTAAAGATTTTGTCCCAAAGTGGGCCAAACGGACTTAAAATGCTAACGGGTTAGACCGGGCTCAAGGCCCAACATATATAAACCTATTAATGAGCCAAATCAACTCATTCCATCCCAAAATAAGAAATGGGGCGCTGCTGAGTTTAGAGAAGAGAGGAGAGGGGTTTCAATATTCACCTCCATCTTCCTCAAGCCATAACTTGAGCTACGGAGTTCCAATTGATGAGCTGTTTGTGGCCACGCGAAGTACTATGTGTTGTACAAGGTAAAGTTTCTCATATACCCTTGTAGTGTTGTATGTTGTGGTTTCTAGGTCTTGATTTTGGTGATATATGTGTTGTTAATTAGTTTGAGCTTTGGTGCTTTTTGGAGTTGTCTTGGCTTTTTGGTGGTTTTGTGTGTGGAGGATAATCGGCCAAGGTATGGTTTCAGTTTTCTTTATATAATATGTAATGTTTCTAGATACTTAGGCTAGTTGACTATAAGATAGGATTGAATTAAATAAATGGTGGGTTAGATTATGTATGTAGCATGTGATTTGTTATGAAGATTTTATGAGTTCTATATATATTAGAGTGTGATTATGATATTGTTGAGGAAATTGATGATTGTTGTTGTTGATGAGAATTGATAGATGTAGTGGTGGTGTTGTGTGGAATAAATTCGGATAATAACAATAATGATTATATGATTTGATGATGAATGATGAAAATTGGGTATATGGGTTGTATATGGAACAATGTATTGTAACTGGAAACCTTAAATTTGTTGAAATTTGTTGAAAATTAAATTTCATTGAAAGATCTTTAAATTGATATAAAGTTTGTAGAAAATAGATTTTTGTAGAGGAAGTTATGAACGTTTAAAGTTTAGGGTTTAAAATTGATTCTACAACTTTACAAAATTTTCTAAGTCTGGGAGTGCATGCGTACGCATACCCCCCATACGCATACGTGCAATTCTATTTGGCACTCATGCGTACGCATACATGTGTATGCATACGCGAAAGGGTAAAATCTGGAGGTTTATGCGTACGCGAAACACCCCTTACGCATACGTGCAATTCTGTTTTGCACCTATGCGTACGCGAATATGTACGCCAAATGGGATAAGTTGCATGCATGCGTACGCATATACCCTGTTTTTTTCTGAAAAATGACTTTTTTCATTTCCAAGGGTTCTCTAACTTTCTAAACTTCCTTCCATGCTATTTTGAGAGTACTATTTAATCATTAGGTTCTAGTACTACTAAAGATAAGTTTGTGGATTAATTTAGTGAATTTCTGTAAGACTTTAGCTGAGGGAGACTTAGGTTTCTGTGGCACAGGTGATGAACTAGTTGGGTATTTTGATGGTATACTACATTAATGATGACTTGTGATATTGAGGATGGATGATAAGTTTGAGATTTGGAAATGAATGATTATGGTTTATGAGATGAGTATAAACAAATTTGTGCTATGAGTAGTGGCCTCTGAGATGGACTATGTGTTTATGATATGCATTATTCTTCGTCGTAGGGACTGTGGCAGTCTCCCGCCTACGTTCAAAGGTGAGGGTTGAAGTTGGGCTTCCCACTCACGTTTCGCTCTCATGGAGAAGGTGGTAGGGCATTCATCCCTCGGAATTATTCCTCCTGTGTATGCATTTTCTCTCTGGTTGTAAGGTGGTAGGGCACTAACTCACGTAATCATGTGGCATCCAGAGGAAGGTGGTAGGGCACTCTCCCTCGGAACGTTTCCCTCGGAAAGGAGAAAGCTATGAAGCACGGATTCTCTCATGGTGCCGGCGTATCCGTGTCGAACACGAATCCGACGCCGACACGCGGTGGATACTTCAAATGAGTGTATCGGCAGCGTGTCTTCTTGCGGTGCAGAATTTTGGTGGAGCGGCCACGAATCCAAAAGAGTCCAACCCGATTTAGATGTTCATGAGATGAATCTTTTTGCTGGACTACAAATCTTCAATTGATTTTGTGATTTTATGGCCCGATTAACCAATTTTTTCTTTTTAATTTTCAAATATTCTAAAATTAAAACAAATCAAAATTTATATTTAAAAATAAAATAATTAATAAATCAAAATCTAAATCTATTTACCGTTTATCTTTGGTAGCTTACTTACTCACTAGTTTAGCCGTTCTTGGTTCTCTGCGTTATATTGAAGAAGAAGAAGAATAGAAGATACAGAGGTTGAAGACGAACTGAAGAACTAAATTGTGTGGTGCATGGTGTTTGCATATGATGGAAGCTGTGGTGTTTGCAGATGATGGACTTGGAGGAGAAGAAATTGATACATTTTCTGTTAGCGAGATGGAAAGAGAAGATTAAAATTTTTTATTTTTTTAATAATTGCATAATTTTAAGACTTTTTTATGCAATTATATTTACTCTTATATTTACAATATGATATTTTATTAATTTAATATATTATTTAAATTTTAATTCACAACGTATCATAAATGTGTCGTATCCAATTTTTTATAAAAAAAACGTGTCGGCGTATCCGTGTCGTGTCGTGTCCGAATCCCGTGTCGTATCGGTGTTTCTTAGGGAGAAGGTGGTAGGGCACTCATCCCTTGGAATTATTCCTCCTTATGCGCAACAGAGAGACTAATCTGGGAGTTGCCGACCGGATTTTGTGTCTGGTTTAGCACTATAATCGACATGTGATATCACAGCCAATAGGACAGGCATTCATCATATGCATCTCTTATGTGCTTGTTTACTTTGATTACTTGCGGTTTTTCTAAATGTATAACATGCCTACTTGCTTCTTGAATTACTTGATATATTTGAATATTAACTGTGTATTACTTGCTTGTATTATCTGTGACTATCTGGTGCTGAGTAGGTTAGGAAGGCAGTGGCGATGGGATCGCACGGAGGGTAGGTTGGTAAAGGCTGTGAGACAGCGGTGACTAGTTTTAGTTAGAAATTCCCTAAGTTTAGATACCCTTGTTTATTGTTTACGGGTTAAGTTATTTATTTTATTTTAAGCTTGGATATCTGTATCGGTGTGAAGTTCTAGGATTGCCTTTGGCGTCCCGGAACCTTACATCTTATATATGGGGCATTGTTACCATACTGAGAACATCCAGTTCTCATACCATATGTTATTGTTGTTTTTCAGATGCAGGTCGCAAATCCACCTCGGTGAGTTTGCGGACATGGTGATATAGCGGAGTATGGTTTCTCCTTTATTTTATTCTGCTTTATTTTTTTGTAGTATTCTCTCACCTTTTGTATATTTTAACTTTTTTGCCTTAGAGGCTTCATTTCTGAAAATCTTTAAGAGATAGGTTGTTACTGTTTTAAACTTCAAAACTCTGTTGTATTCATTTTGACTAGTCCTCTCTTTGGTATATCCTACTTGTATATATACATCTTGTATATTTTAATTATTACCTTGTGTATCCGGGAGCTATCTACAAGGTTTTACATATATCTTGTCTCGTTCTATTCGTACCTTTGTGTTTAGTTATCGTGTGTGAACGCTTCACATTTCGTAATCCTGCTTCAGGCAATTTGAGCTTTTATTCCTTCATCGGGCTTCTAGTATTACTATTTCTTTCTCTCTCTCTCTCTCTCTCTCTCTCTATATATATATATATATATATATATATATATATATATATATATATATATATATATATATAATATTATATGAGCCTTAGAACTATCGTGACACTTTGTTATTCTTCGCTTTACGGCGCGAGGTAAGACTTAGGGTAACGTGGTGTTACAAGGCAAACCCAGACAAATGTAAGGCTATCTTCAAGATGAGTGAAGAGAAGAACTTTGCGTGGTCTAAGAATCTTTACAATTTGGTACTCGTTGCATGTATAGCTCCTAAACCAACAGAAGTCCTTTCTTACAAACGTTTTGGTTGTCACAAGTAACAAACCCCTAAATAAATTGATAACCGAAGTATTTAAACCTCGGGTCGTCTTCTCAAGGAATTGTAGGGAGGTATGTTCTTATTATTGGTTATGGGGTTTGTAAATTGGGGTTTTGAAAGTGAGGAACAAGTAAATTAAATGACAAATAAAATAAATAATTAACTATAAAATAAACTCTTGGCAAGATATAAAAATTCGGAAGTCCTATCCTAGTTACTCCTATGAGAATGGAAGTTAATCCCACTTAGTTAACCTTTGCGTAAGCAAGGAAAAGTCAAGTGAACCAATTGGTTAGATTTCCCAAGTTCTAGCCAACTCCTAAGGAAAGACTAGAGTTAGTGGAATTCCAATTAATCAGCCGACATAATAATCAATCCTGAATAGTTGATAACTTAAGAGCCTCCAGTTAATCAATTGAAGCCAATAATATAAAAAGCTAAATAAGAATCTTAGATCTGAAATACCTCAATTGCATTAATAAGAGAAAATCAATCTAAACATAAAGAATTCATAAGTCAATCTGGCAACATAAGTCAAATACAAATAAAAGCATTAGAGTATCTAAAAATAGAAGAGAAATATAAAGTAAAAAGAATATCGAACCTGTGGCTGAAGAAGAAATAAACCCTAATTTCTAAAAATCCTAATCCTAAATCCTAAGAGAGAGGAGAAAACCTCTCTCTCTAAAAACTACATCTAAAACCTAAAATTGTGAGTTATGAAAAGCATGTTGAGTCTCTGCATGTTCTCTGACTTTAATCTGTGTTTCTGTGCCAAAAACTGGGTTGAAATATGGCCCAGAATCTCTGCCAGTGACTTTTGTAATTCTGCAGATCGCGCACGTCACGCGTCTGCGTTGCTCACGCGATCGCGTCACTCAGCGTTTTTCGTACCACGCGTGTGCGTCGTCCACGCATTCGCGTCGTTCGTGCAGCTTCCAATCCACGCGGTCGCATCAGGCACGCGAACGCGTCACTCTGATTTCTTCCATTTCGCGCGGTCACGTGAGCCATGCGACCGCGTGACTTCTCAATTCCTTGTATTCCTTCCATTTTTGCATGCTTCCTCTTCTTTCTCTAAGCCATTCCTGCCCTATGAAGCCTGAAACACTTAACACACAGATCAAGACATCGAATGGTAATAAGAGAGGATTAAGATTAGCTAAATTAAGACCAAAGAAGCATGTTTTCAATCATAGAACTAAACTAGGAAGGAATTGTAAAATCATGCAAATCCTATGAATAAGTGGGTGAAAAGCTTGATAAAACCACTCAATTATATACAATATAAACCATAGAATAGTAGTTTATCAACCTCCCCACACTTAATAATTAGCATGTCCTCATGCTAAGCTCACGGAAAATAAATGAGTAGGAAAAAGCAAGACTCATACAATGCAACCTATGAATGTGAATGCAACTACATGCTAAAATGATTCTACCTACTTGGTGAAGAAGTAAATAAATCATTCAAGAATAAATATGAGCTGGATTTCACTAATTCAAATCACAAAATACTATACAAATAACTTGCAAGAAGAAGATAGCTCATAGAAGCAGGGAACATAGAATTAAGCGCTGAACCCTTACTGGTAGTGTATATCATTCTAGCTTTCAAGTGTCTAGGGTCAATTCTCTCAATTCTCTACTGATCTTGCTTTCTATAGCTTGCTCTTCATCTAACAATCAACAAAAATTTAATGCACCAATACACAAATCAAGAGGTCTTTTAAGGGTTGTAATGGGGTTAGGGTCAAGGTAAGATTGTATTTGGCCAAGTGGACTAAAATCTGAATCCTTAATTAACATAAACTTTCCACCTAACTTAAGAGAATCCATTTAATTAAAATACAAAATCTAACTTCCCATTAAATGTGTTTACTACATATTTATGCATTCCAAGTTTTGAGTACAGCTCATATGCATTGATTTTACTATTTATTTTGAGGCATTTTGTCCCCTTTTTATTTTTCTGCTCTTTTTCTTTTCTTTGTCTCTCCTTTTTTTCTTTTCTTTTATTTTTCTCAATGCATACGATTAAGGTATTGAATGCATAAATATGTTTTCAACATTTTTCACATTTTCACACAAAGTCTAACATACTCAATTCCCAAACCAAATGTTTTCAAACCCATTTTTCCCCACACTTAATTCATGAGCATTCTCACTAGTCTAAACTAATCAAGGATTCAAATGAAGGACATTATTATTTTCCGTTTAGAGTTAGTGATGAGCTAAAGTAAAGAACAAGGGGTAAAATAGGCTCAACATAGGTTTGCAAAGGATAATAAGAGGTAAGGCCATATGGGTATGTAAGCTCAGTGAAACAAGGCCTCAATCATATAAGTGCATGCATACATCAAATAATGGACATATAGAATTAAGCAAGACAAAGATCACAATTTTAGAGAGAAGAGCACACACCAAAAATAAAATATTGGTTGATAGAATGCAACCAATCAAATAGGCTCAAAATCTCACTGGTTTTGTGTGTTAGAGCTCTAAACTATGTTCCAGAACAATATTTCTTCATGCAAGTTTTTCAAAAAGTTTTTAATTTAAATTAGTGAAATACTATAAAAAGTTTTCTTGAAAAAGAAAATATTACTTCAACCAAGTGGTAAAATATGCACAAAATCAAGAAAATATGCAATCAAATATGCAAATGCAACAGTGAAAAACAAAAATTGGTGTTGAGAAGGGACTAACTTACCCGTGGAGATCGGTATAGACCTCCCCACACTTAAAGATTGCACCATCCTCGGTGCATGCAAAGATGTGCAGGTGGCGGGGGTTGTGGTTCCTCAGCCAGTGCTCATTGTAGAGTCTTTCTCTTTACTCTTCCTGGTTGCCAGCCTGAAAAAGGAAGAAGAGAAAAGGACATGAAGTCAAAGGGATAGAGCAAAGAGGAGGGCGGTACGAGTGATAATTATGCCAAGTAAGGAAAATAGTGAATAAAAGACATGGTCGCAATTCTATGTGATCAGTTCATCAATGAAAATATAGCAAGGCATGGGGAGTATTGGATGCAAGATGTTTATTAGCATGCCGGCAAGGGCATGAGTAGCATAGATCAAGCATCAAAAGCCTTAATGTATTATTAGTCGTGAGAAACTAACAATAACGTTTGTATTGACAATTATATTTAATTAATAAAATAGTAAAGGGAATTTGTGAAAAGCAAGCATTGGATAGTAGAATAGAATAATGTAGAAAAGTGCATGATGTTAAACGGGCTTTTTCACAAACACATAGCATGCATGGTAAATAAGGTATAGAAAGTATGAAATTGAACATGCAAGCATCCTTAAAAAATAATATATAATTGTCAAGCAATTTCTTAACAATCCACAAGCAAAATAAGGACCCAAATAAATTTCTAACACCAATTAAAAGAAAAAGGAAAGAAAAAGAAAGGAAGGAAGAAATAAATAAGAAGGGAAAGAAAAGATTTAGATTTGGGAAAGAAAAGATAAGATATGTGGCTGATCAGGAAAAGTTGTGCGGCACCTGTGACGCGGACGCGTGAGTGACGCATTCGCAAAGGTGGCGCTATTGTCAAGTGACGCGGCGGCGTGAGGCACGCGGTCGCGTGAGTGAATTTGTGCTACTGGTGCGAGGGCAGCCGCGTGCTCGAGCAACTCTCTGTTTGAAACTCATTGTGCCAAAAATCTGGGTGACGCGTTCGCGTGGCTGACGCGATCGCGTGGATGGCCTAAATTTGAAAATAACGCGGACGCGTAAGGCACGCGGATGCATGGCAAGGTTTGTGCTTTTAGCACGAGTCCAGCCCAATTCGAGCTCAACTTCCGGCCATACACCCTTTTTACGTCGATTTGGAGGCACGCGTTCGCGTGGGTGACGCGGACGCGTGGGAGGCATTTTTCCCACGACGCGGAAGCGTCAGCGACGCGGTCGCGTTGGTCAAATTGTGCCAAAGGCACGCCTCCAGCCACGCTTTTGCGTGACTCTCTGTTCAATTTTCTTTTCTTCCCAACGCACATATGACTCGGGCGTCGCGTGCGAAATATATATATATATATATATATATATATATATATATATATTATTTTTTTCTATAATGCAGTATGCAGAATGCAATGCGTAATATGAATGCTATGCATGATTCCAGGTTCAATAAAAATTCAAAAACAGACAAAACAAACTAGAATTAAAACTGAAAAAAGGAGCGATCATACCATGGTGGGTTGTCTCCCACCCAGCACTTTTAGTTAAAGTCCTTAAGTTGGACATTTGATGAGCTTCCTGCTATGGTGGCTTGTGCTTGAATTTGTCCAGAAATCTCCACTAATGTTTGGAATTCCAACAGCCTCCGGGGTCCCAAACGAAGCATGTAAAGCCCTTAGGTGAGTTCAAACAGGCTTCAAGGCTATCCTAGTTACTCCTATGAGAATGGAAGTTAATCCCACTTAGTTAACCTTTGCATAAGCAAGGGAAAGTCAAGTGAACCAATTGGTTAGATTTTCCAAGTCCTAGCCAACTCCTAAGGAAAGACTAGAGTTAGTGGGATTCCAATTAATCAGCCGACATAACAATCAATCCTGAATAGTTGATAACTCAAGAGCCTCCAGTTAATCAATTGAAGCCAATAATATAAAAAGCTAAATAAGAATCTTAGATCTGAAATACCTCAATTGCATTAATAAGAGAAAATCAATCTAAACATAAAGAATTCATAAGTCAATCTAGCAACATAAGTCAAATACAAATAAAAGCATTAGAGTATCTAAAAATAGAAGAGAAATATAAAGTAAAAAGAATATCGAACCTGTGGTTGAAGAAGAAATAAACCCTAATTTCTAAAAATCTTAATCCTAAATCCTAAGAGGGAGGAGAGAACCTCTCCCTCTAAAAACTACATCTAAAACCTGAAATTGTGAGTTATGAAAAGCATGTTGAGTCTCTGCATGTTCCCTAACTTTAATCTGTGTTTCCGGGCCGATAACTAGGTTGAAATGCGGCCCAGAATCTCTGCCAGTGACTTTTGTAATTCTGCAGATCGCGCACGTCATGCGTTTGCGTTGCTCACGCGATCGCGTCACTCAGCGTTTTTCGTACCACGCGTGCGCGTCGTCCACGCATTCGCGTCGTTCGTGCAGCTTCCAATTCGTGCGGTCGAGGCACGCGAACGCGTCACTCTGATTTCTTCCATTTCGCGTGGTCGTGTGAGCCATTCGACCGCGTGACTTCTCAATTCCTTGTATTCCTTCCATTTTGGCGTGCTTCCTCTTGATTCTCTAAGCCATTCCTGCCCTATGAAGCCTGAAACACTTAACACACAGATCAAGGTATCGAATGGTAATAAGAGATGATTAAGATTAGCTAAATTAAGACCAAAGAAGCATGTTTTCAATCATAGAACTAAACTAGGAAGGAATTGTAAAATCTTGCAAATCCTATGAATAAGTGGGTGAAAAGCTTGATAAAACCACTCAATTAAATACAATATAAACCATAAAATAGTGGTTTATCAATGAGCAGCCCCGCAAACCTCAAAGACGTCAAAAGACTAACAGGACAACTTGCCGCCCTCTCTCGTGTCGTCGAAGACTCAACTAAAAAAGCCATCCCTTTCTTCAAACTCATGAAAAAGGGCATAAGCTTTAAATGGGAACCCAAATGTGAAGAGGCCTTCCTGAACTTCAAAAGAGTACTAGTGGGGCCTCCAGACTCTCAAAACTGAGAACCGGAGAAACATTGTACCTTTAGCTAGCCATAACGGACAAAGCGCTAGCCACAGCGCTCATTCGAGAAGACGAGCAAAGGACGCAGAGCCCCTTATACTTCATAAGTAAATTCTTCCAAAGCGCGGAAATACGATACTCCAAATTTGAGAAACTCGCCTTCGCGCTACTCATGGCATCTCGACGCCTTTGACAGTACTTCCAAGGCCACCTCGCCGCGGTCTGGACGGATCAGGCAGTAAGGCAAGTGTTACAAAAACCAGACCTCGAAGGACGAATGCTCGCCTGGTCGGTTGAGCTATCGCAATACGATATCAGGTTTGAAAAGTTATGACCCGCCAAAGTCGGTCAAAAATTAGCTTTTACCAAAACCTATAGTTTTTCCAAAGTTTTTAATTCAAAACCAAATATTTCCTAATTAAAACAGCACAAGATGTCCCTTAATCACGTTCACACACTTTTCAGCCACTCCACAACATACCAACATGCAAATTCATCAATTCCATCAACAATGTTTCATTAAACTCAACACTCTCATTAATAATCACTAAACATCAGCAATACCAAAAATATTCCTTTACATTATTAAGAATTTCTCAACCAATTCTCAATCCCAACACCTAAAACATTCATTTTATTCAATACTTTTCACTCCAAAATCCACCATTCAAAATCAAATAATACCTCTCACTAATTATTATTAAAATCAACAATTATTATCATTCCATAGAATCATATCAAAGTTCCATCATATCAATTTATTTCACACTCAATCAACATACAATTTGATTCTCAACAACAATACATAATTCCACACCGTTCAACATATCTTACGGATAACTAGCCTAAGTTTTTACGTAACATTACACATTAACTACGAGAAAGCAAAATCATACATTGGCTGATTTCTCCCAAAGCTCAAAACACCAAACATCAAGCTTCCAGGACTCCCAAACAACTCCAATAAGTTTTCAACTACCAAGGCTATGTTCCAAGTACTCTAATCCGCCAATTTAAATCCAAATTCACATGTATTCTATTTGATTTCATATAATTGCATCATAGTCAATACTAGGTTTTCACTAATCTAATAATTCACAAGGGTTAGGGTTTCCTTACCCTACCCACCGATGATTGGGATAAAACCCAATAGTTATCTAATGTTAGATTGTACTTAAACTGTCAAAATCATCAAAATCCCTCAATACCTAAACCAAAAATGTGAAAAAGAGAAAAAAAAGAATTGGATACAAAAATTAAAGATCTTACCACTTTTTTGGGTTAGAATCAATCAACGAGATGAATGCATGACCACAAATGGCTCATTAATCGGAACTCCGGATTGAAATATGAGGTGATTTAGGGTTTAGGATTTTGGCTTCCTCTCCTTCTTCAGTGTGGAACTAAGATTATAAGGGAAAGAGAGGCTAAATGCATCTTATATATAGGGGTGGGATATGTGGGCTTGGTCCACTTGGGCCCGATTTACTCGGTTTATCCCGTCAGCCTAATTTTAAGCCAAAAAACTTTAAAATTAGTATTTTAATTCTTATTCTAAATATTTTTACTTCTCTAAATTATAAAATTTAATTTCCTTGGCTCATAATTGTCTCACTCGCAGTGTTGGACAGACTTAAGCCGGTACTGCCGGTTAAATTACCAGTATGCGTCTTTACACGTTTTCTGAAATAAATTATATTTTTTCCTTAGAAAAATCATCCAAGTCCAAATATCACCATTAAATTTTCAAAGTATGAAATCTAAATCTCCCAATCCTTTTAGCCCATATTTAATTAATTATTTATTTAATTACCGTTTAACTGGATTTTACACCGGACCCGGTTTCCGAGTCTCCCTCGAATCAGTTACAACCCGGATACCTGGGCCTAGCAAGCCTAACCACCTAAATGATATTTAAATTCAAATATTTTCCTTATCTTAGCTAACAAGATGAGATAAGATAACGACCGTAAGCTATATAAAGAGAGTCAAGGACTCCTTCAGGTACGATATTTATTCCTAACCCTCATATACACTTTAGATTCATTTTTACTTGAAGGTCAAAATATCTTTGCAGGTACCATCACCCGCCGCTCCAAAAGTCCAACCCATCACTGTCATGACTAACCAATCCCCGTTCCCTCTTACAACCCGTACGAAAAGGTATCTGGTATAGTTACTCTGAGTTTATTTTGTTCAAAAATCAATTTCTTTTGCTCAATGCTCATATTATGAGTGTTTTATTTTGTAGAAAATTGTTTGAGCTTCATACAAATTAAGAAAGAAGATTATTCCAACAGCACTATTCTATTGATTGATTGTAATTCCCACAAGCTTGAAGAAAAAATAAAATTGAAGAGAGAAACTCTTCATTATCTTATCATTGGTCTGTTTCTGACATTGCACATTATTGTAGTATGTTTGTTTGTTTATTCATTGAACTTTCACATAATCAGTTGTTTATGATCTCTTTTTGTTTAAAATAAATTATTACTATTTGAGCATACAAATACTTCATTTAATCATTGAGACTTCCTTTATGATTTACATTGACAACTTTATTAAAGTAAAAAAAAGAATAAAGTACCAATCCGGCCCCTGTCCATTTCCAAGAATGACAACACGACCCCTCAAAATAAAATTGATCCAGTTCGGTCCCTGTCCCCGATTTCCGTCACACAAGGCGGTCCTCATGCGTTTTTCTCCGGTGAGATTTGACGGAAAATGCTAAGCTGGCTCGTTCAGTGCTTGACCTGTCATAGGAGGTAGATGACGTGTTCAATCAGTGCTGAGCTGGAGAAATTGAAATGGACAGGGACTAATTTGTCCTACCCAATTACCATATAAACGATGTCGTTTCAGTTGGAAGCAACGTTTCATGTGCTTTTTAGAAGGTAGGTTTCCATAAAAACCCTTCCCCCAGCCTCGACATTTACAAGAAAACCCTAGGTCAAAAGCTTCTTCACTTCTCGAGACCATTGTGGACGCTGTGTTGGTGGAGGGAAGCGCTGACATTGCTGCTTACGGTGTTGACGACGTCATAGTTCACGGCGGGTTGGTGGTGCTGTTGACGGAGCTGGACAGAATCGTGTCAGGACGCTGCAGACAGTTGAGGTTAGTGATTTTATATGAAGCATTTGTTCCTTGTGCGTTGTGTGGTCCCCCCAAATTGATTCTGCTTCTGACAAGGAACCATTGTTGTCTGCAACCCTTTGTGGTCCTAGTCATGGAAAAATTCAAATAACCCTGAACTATGTGCATTTTGGAAAGAATTAAATAATATAGTGGTGGTCATTCTTGTTTAAACATGTTTATTGTTAGGGAGATTTTATTAAAGCTTGAATAAACTGATTGCAAATGTCTGAATATATGGTCATTCCTGTGTTTCACCATGGGGGGAGACTTATTAGAAACTCTGAAGGTGATCTCTGCTACTTGGATGGTAAAGTGAATAGATTTCCCCCCTTAGACTTGGATTACATAATTTTTTTTGACTTGGTTGAATTATTTAAAGAATTGGGTTACCGGGAGTATAAGCAGATGTTCTGGCTTGATATGGGAGAACCGAATATGGAAGTTGGACTCCATGTAATTAAAGGAGATGTAGAAATTAATCAAATGAGGGAGGGTAAGTTGAGGTACAGGGAAACTGATGAGCTATACATCTACTTTGAACACGATGTAGACATGCCTGATGTAGTTGAAAAAGATGTGGCTGAGGAGACTATTGTGTTGGATTCATCATCATCATCATCGTCATCAACTGATGATGGATATGAGACAACAGAGGATGAGCCTTACAAGCCTCCTCTCCCTGGATTTGAGACAGATGACAGTGGTAGTGAAGAAGAAAATAAGAGGAAGGAAAAGGTTCCAAAAAAGGGAGTTTCAGCAAAGGAAAAGACGAGTAATGAGGCTGCTGGGTATGAAACTGAGGATAAAAGTACAGATGAGGAAAGAAGAACTAAGAAGAAGAATAGTGTGCCTAAAAAAATAGTGTCACACAAAAAGTATGAGGGAAAGAAGGGTGGTGTAAATAGTAATACTCTAAGACAATCACCAAGGACTGCAAAGAAGAGAACATCTAAAAAATACTCTGGTGTTAGAAGGAGGCATATCTTAAGAGATAGACTAGGCAAGAAGGGGACGGAGGGCCAAAGTAGAGAAGCTGGACCAAGTGTTGGGGCTGGACAAACAGACCAAAGAGATGGGCCTGTAGGTGGATCAGGTGAGGGTCCTAATGTGAGTGATGGGCCTAGTAACCGAAGCTCAGTCCCAACTGAGGTGGAGATGGATAGTGATTTTGAGAAACCATATGAGTATGAGAGTGAGGCCTTCAAGAGCCCAGTTTCTTTTGAGGATGAGGGAAGGACTGCATATGATGTCTTTAGTGAGGATACTGAGTATGGAGAGGTAGTGTTTAAGGTTGGTCAGATGTTCCCTACAATGGAAACGTTCAAGAAGGCTTTAAAAGACTACTTTGTATTTGAGGGAAAGGATGTGTTATATATGAAAAATGAAAAGCATAGGCTGAGGGCATCATGTGCTGCTGAGGATTGTCCATGGCTGATTTTCACATCCTGGAATAGTGCTAGTAGGTGTTTCCAAGTGAAAACTCTGATAGATGAGCACACCTGTGCTAGAGACTATGGCAGCAACATGGCAGATAGGGGCTGGGTGGCATCGAAGCTCATTAAGAGACTACTAATCCATCCTGATATGAAACCAAGGCAGGCAATGGATCACATGATTGAGGAGTACAATGTGCAGCTTAACTATAGAATGATTGCGAGGGCCTTGAAAGTAGCTAGAGAGGTGGTCATTGGTAATGCACGGGCACAGTATGGAAAGGTTAGAGACTACTTGAGTGAGATTCATCAGAGTAATCCCGGGTCCACAGCATTGATGGAGACAATACCACAACCTGAAGCCCTCCCATTATTTGATAGGTTATACATTAGCTTAGACGCTTCCAAGAAAGGTTTCATTCAGGGTTGTAGGCCGTTAATTGGCCTAGATGGCTGTTTTTTGAAAGGGTATTATGACGGACAATTGCTGAGTGCAGTGGGCCAAGACGCAAACAACCATTTTTTTGTCGTAGCATACGCTGTTGTCCCTAATGAATGTAAGGACACCTGGAAGTGGTTCCTAACGCTGTTGCAAGATAATTTGGGGCTGGTGACGCAGCATGGATGTAATTTTATAAGTGACCAGCAGAAGGTAATTTAATTACTTTGTTTGTTATCTTTCATGAAAAATGCAAGTGATATGTAAACTGTTAAACTGTTTCTGTGTCTGTAACGATTGCAGGGGCTAGAGTTAGCTATCAAGGAAGTAATGCCTAATGTACACCATCGCAATTGTGTGCTACATATTTGGAAAAATTTTATCAAGCATTTCAAAGACCAGCAAACAAAGCAAATGGTATCAGAAGCAGCAAGATGCACAACATTCCAGGAATTCAATGCATGCATGGAGAAAATAAAGAAAATAAATCATGGTACATGGGAGTATTTACAGCGATTTGATCCAGCAGTGTGGACTAAAGCATATTTCAGTCATGGGCCGAAGGTGGATAATATAACCAACAACATGTGCGAGGTGTGGAACGTGAAGATCGTAGAGTATCGGGGGAAGCCCATATTAACGATGTGTGAAGACTTGAGATGCTATTTAATGAGAAAAATGGCAACACATAAGAAGAAGCTTGAGAGTTATAGTGGTCATTTGGCACCAGTACAGCAGAAGAAACTGGAGGAGTTTGTGAAACCTAAAGCTAACAAGTGGGGAGCCATTTGGGCTGGAGACAATGATAGGGTGCTCTTCGAGGTTCACAGAAGGGCAAGCAAGGTTGGAGTTAACCTTCAACAAAGGACCTGCACTTGTAATGTTTGGCAACTTACTGGTAAGGTTGTTTATCAAAATCATCTTATCTGATTTATTGTATCTTATGAAATTTTATAAACTTCTGTTGTGTTGGTGCTGGAATATTGGCATACTTGTTGTTTATGAGTCAATCATTATTTGAATTATTGTATCATAACACCTTGTGGATTGCATGTCTGGATTGTGCTTCTTGTTAGGCATGCCTTGTTGTCACGCTGTTGCAGCAATGTATAAAATTGGTCTGAAGCCAGAGGAGCATGTGCATAAATGGCTCACCATGCAATCAATCAGAGCAACATATATGCATTGCATCAAACCAGTTAATTCAGAGGAGTACTGGACCCCATGTGATGCTCCAAGAACGGAACCACCCAACATCAAGAGACCAGCTCATCTCCCCAAGATGAAGAGGAAGGTAGATCCTGTAGAACCTGAGATGCACGCCACTAAAGCCAAGAAAACCTTTGAAGTGACGTGCAGCAAGTGTGGACAGCTTGGGCATTACTACAAGACCTGTAAGAATGATCCAAAGGACCCAAACTGGCAGCCATTGACCAAGAAGGAGAGAAGAGCTGGTAAGGGGAAGGGGTTGCAGATTGTACCCTTTGACACAAACCAGAATAGAGGCCAGGTAATTAGGGATCGATTTGGTACACAGTAGTAGTTGTTAAGGGTTTACGTGTCTCGTATAAAATTTGTGGAGGGTTTAGTTGTCTCATGTAAATATTGTGAGGGGTTTATGTGTCTCACTATTGGTTGTTTATATGATTAGGATGTAGGACCTAATGTCAATCTGAACAGTGCTAGTGTTCAACCTCCCCCACCTATGGATCCACAGGTAATATCTTTTACCCTGCTCCTTATCCCTATTCTTGTAACATGACATATTACACTCTCCTTGCACTAACATGTTTATACTCATCTGCTAGACAAAGGCAAAGAAGTATAAGAAGAAACTTCCAAAGACAATGCATAAGAACAGGGAGAAGAAATTCCCCTTTCACAAAATGCACCCCAGACAGATGAGGTATAGTGATTGGTCAATGTTGTTTTAAACTTTTTGTTTATTTTATTCTCATTAAATTTTTGTTACAGGTTGCAGGAGAGGCTATGAACCTGAATCAACCACCCCCACAACCCTGCTCCACCCCCAACCTCAGTTATGCCCAAAGAAGAAAGCACCCTGTGGTTAGGCCCCCAACCACTCCTATCTCGACTCCACCTTCATTTGGACAACCTACTCCACTATCAGTTCAAGCAGCATCAGGTCTTAGACCATGTGTTCCAACCGGTCAGGCTGTGAACCCGAAGACAACAACTGCTAATGTTCCCTTTCAACAAAGTGCTCCTTCTGCTGAGACCATGGCTGCAGCAAGTTCCGGGACTGCAGCAAGGCTTTTCAAGTTCATTCCTACTCCTGGGTTTATACCTCCGAGGAAGACTTGATATCTGATATGTTGCTGTTGACATAGATGATAAGAATGACTCCTTTTGTTATTAGTCTAAGTGTTAGTGTTTAGAAATCTAGGAAATATTTTGGAAGCTTTTAAGTGTTTGTATGCATGTTTAAGTCATTTTGAAACTCTACTAGACTAATGTATAAGATGTTTAAGTCAGTTTGAAACTTGACAAATTTAGGAAATATTTTGGTTCAAGGCTACATGTTGGCCTTCTTTTTGGTGTTAGAGGGCTATAAGTTGTCCCTTTCTCATGCTGAACAAGGACATGTTTGGTTATTTTGTGTTAATATTTTATATAAGACATCTTCTGGGTTTGTTTATCCAACATTTTTCAGTAAGCAATCTGTATGACTACATGCTCCTAGAATTCATCAAAGTAGTAATACACCCTTTTTCTTGGATCAAATCATAATCTCATCTGAAATAACATACATACTTCTAAAGTAATACAAATTATGATGTAAACAACATACACTTGTAAGAAACAAGACACACTATGAACCTAGTGTCACAGAAGGTTCTTGCTACTCATATGCCTCAAAAAAATTTGGAGATTACAATTCCAAATACAAAAGCAATAACGAAAGCTTTAACACTACTGCCGCTAGAACCACTATTGACATTACAATTTTTAGCTTCCAATTCTAACCCACGAACTCTTGCATCTAGTTCCCTCAGTTTTCCAGCATCAACACCAGCAGCATCAGGAATCTGACTCTGATCTTGCGTCCAACCCTCTATATTAGGAGAATTTCTGGGAAACTCTTCAAATGATGCAACATAATCATCCAACCATGCAAAAAATTTACAATGCGGTTTTGTGTTCTGTAGAATATACCCACAGCTCATAAGATGTCACATTTGAGTTAAAATCAACAAAACTTAAATTAAATTTTAGATTACCTTGAAGTGTGGACAACCAAAAAATAACCGATTAGGGTTTAATTCTGTTGAAGAGAGAAACAAAATAGCATGTGTCCCACACCGGCATCGTGGATCAATGAACTTCTTCTTCTTCGGCACAGCAACACTTCCTACAGATACGCTTAGAGAACTTCTGCCTTCATCTTTAAAAACTTCTCTTCCACTCCCATCCATGGAACTTGACGCTGGTTCGTTGCTGCTGCTCATGGCTCTGTTAGGATGTCGAGGCTGGGGGAAGGGTTTTTATGGAAACTCACCTTCTGAAAAGCACATGAAACGTTGCTTCCAACTGAAACGACGTCGTTTATATGGTAATTGGGTAGGACAAATTAGTCCCTGTCCATTTCAATTTCTCCAGCTCAGCACTGATTGAACACGTCATCTACCTCCTATGACAGGTCAAGCACCGAATGAGCCCGCTCAGCGTTTTCCATTAAATCTCGCCGGAGAAAAACGCATGAGGACCGCCTTGTGTGACGGAAATCGGGGACAGGGACCGAACTGGATCAATTTTATTTTGAGGGGTTGCGTTGTCATTTTTGGAAATGGACAGGGGCCGGGTTGGTACTTCACTCTAAAAAAAAAGTAGTGCCATAGGTGTTGAAAAATTATAGAAAATTGAAAAGAATTTCCAATAATAATATAACAAGTAACTAATTAAACTTTATTTTATTAAATCATACCCCTATCTTTGCACATTAAAAAATATTAAACTTTGCAATAGAACATGCTCTTCTGAACTAATGGCAATTGATGCAATTCTTCATATTTTATTATAAAACAATTTTTTAGTTGAACTACGGTTGAACTGGTTGAACTAATAAATTAATGAACCAATAACTAAAATGGTTTATTGACCAGTCCAATTTTTAAAACCTTGAAAAATACTAAAGTTCTAAGAATCAGATCGATCATCGAACTGCTTTAGTCACTTGTCCAACCGGTCTAACCGTAATTCAACCAAAAAAATTGTTTTAGAATAAAATAACAAATAAATTATAAATAAACATTCTAAAATAATCTCCATGACCTAAGAGCAATTAAGAAATCACTAAGAGACCAATAATAACAAACCAACCAATTATAGCAGTTCATAACCCCCACGCAACATATTAGAGCCAGTGAAATGGTTACCTTTTATTTTTTACCCCACTATACTTGTAAAGAGTACAGTAGTATGGTACATTACATTAATACATTACAATAGAAAGAACAAGTGAAAACTATAAACCAAATGATAATTACATTGAAATGCTCAAACAAAATAAGAATTCATCAAAGTTCACTAGCACACTATAGCTACTTAACTATCTTTTAATTAGTCACAAAGCCAAGGCTTAATATTTCTATAAAAGATGCCTGGTCCATAAGTTGACCTAAAGATGAGAACAAGCAACGAAAACTAAAATCACAAAACACTATATAACTAACATCAATAAATCATAAAGACAGTCTGCATCTAGATATAATTAAGTCACAAAACAGTAAAAATGTAAAACACAAACACATGACAGTAGCGATTCAGTCTCCAGCAACACATCACTATGCAAATTGCAAAGAAATCACAAAATCCTACATAGCTGAAATCAATAAATCATGAAGAAAAACACCATCTAAGTATAATTAAGTCACAGAACAGTAAAACACAAACACACACAAAACAATAGCAATTCAGTTTCCAGCAGCACATCGCTACGCAATAAAATCAGAAAACACAAAACATCAGCACGCCAAACAGCACAGTAGAAAACAGTAAAGTAAAACGCAACACAGCGAAACCAGCAAAACATCAGTAATCATGATCAATAATCAAAAGACATTCAATAATCAATTATCATAATTCATAAGTCCTTCAATAATCAGCGAAATCACAACATACAAAATAGGAACACAACATAACTAGAGCTCATCAGTAATCAAATAATCATTCAAAAAAATTAACACAAAACAATCAAATAATCGGTAATCAAAGAAGAGAACAGGGTCGGAGAATTTTAGAACAGCACGAAGAGAGCAGCCCTGCGTGTGACAGACGACGGCAGTGGCTCGACGAACAGATGGCGGCAGTAGCTCCACGGACAGGCTAGGGTTTTTAACTTTTTCTTTGGTTGAAAATACTTGAGTTCTGAAGAGTGGGGAAGGAGAGAATGGGGCAAGGGACTCCCAGCGCTACCGAAGCTTTGTTTATTTTTTTGGTTGTAAATGAAATGGCGACGACACGATGGTAACAAGACGACAGCGCATAGGACAAAGATGATGGAAGATGGACGCCGAGCGAGGAAGAAGAGACCGAAATGCGAACAGGGGGTTGAGGACAAGACGAAAAGAGAAGCCTCTGACAACCATGGACGGCGGCAATGGCTCACTCACTCCATTCAGCGGTGGTGGAGGCTAGCTAGGGTTTTCTTTCTTTGAGTTGAGGTCTTGAGGAGAACGAAGGAAGGAAAGCTGGAAAGGAAGCTATGAACGAAACAGGGGCGGGAGCACAAAGGCTGAAAGTGAGCCGAGCTGAGTCGAGCTAGACCAAGCTCAAGCTCGGCTCACAAAAATTGAGCTTGGCTTACGGCTCGACTCATTAACAATCGAGTCTATTTCTTAAGCTCAAGCTTGGCTGACTGAAACTCACGAGCTGGCTCGAGCTCACGAGCTGGCTCAAATAATAGAAACTTAAATACATAATCTATAATTCTATATCAATAAATTATAACTTATATATTTTAAAAAATATTAAAAAAGATCAATCTTATATATTGTTATCTATCAATAAATTATAAATTTTTTATTTATGTCCTACATCAAAATTATATGTAAAAAATAAATATAAAATTTTAAATAATTAAGTCATTAATATATATATATATATATATATATATATAATATTAAAAGTATAGATTAAATGCATATAGGATATGTGTTTTAATATATAATCGAGTCAGCTCACGAGCTAATGAAATGAGCTTATCCAAGCTCAAGCTCGACTCATTTAATTTATGAGCTCAATTCCAAGCTCAAGCTTGGCTCATTAGCTCACGAGTTTAGCTTATCGAGCTATTAACGAGTCGAGCTCGAGCTAGCTCATGAGTTGGCTTGACTCACTTCCAGCCCTACAACACAGAGCAACGCATGCTTTATTTATTTATTTATTTAATTTACCGAAACGACGTCATTTCTAAAAAACTGGCCGGTTACTAGTCCGGTCCAACTGTCTAATTTTTGTTCGGTTCAACGATTTGCTTCTGATTTTGTGATGAGCGGTTTTGAGTAGATAATCGAACCGTTTGCTTTGCCGGTTTTCGGTCGAATCGGTTCAACTGATCGGTCCAATTTTCAAAAATATTTCTTGTTTACACGGTAAATGAGATATGTGTATTTGTAAATATAAAAATATAATTTTAGAAAATAATAAAAATATTAATAATTTAATTTAGACCAATTTAAAAAATAAAAATTGATGTTTTGTTACTATTTAAATTGATTTTAATTAATTTATATCACATTTATATTTTAAATTTTAAATTAATAATTTTATTTGTTTAGTCAAATAATAAATAAGATGGATATTTTTAAATAATAGAGAAGATGAGTGGTTTTAAGATAATAGAGAGATGAGCAATTTTAAATTTTAACTCATTGATTAGTGAGCGACTCGACATATTATGTAATTTGAAATTGTACATTTAAAACCATCACATCATTTTTTAGAAACCAACACATTTAAAATAATACTCAAGAAGAGTACATGACAAATTTTAAAAGTTTTATTATATTAAACATTTTAAATTTAAATGTGATACTTCTTAGAAAAATAATGTGCTGATTTTAAATTATCAGTCAAATTATGTGATACTACGTCCAGTCGCCCACTAATTAGTGAGTTAAAAACGTTCATCTCTTCTATTATTTTAAAATTGTCCATCTTCAATATTTTGAAATCGCCCATCTTCTCTATTATTTGAAACGTTTTATTTCTAAGAGTTTAATATAAAAAATAAAAACAAAAAATAAGTTTAAAACTTGTATAAATAAACTCTGCATCAAGGTGCTGAAATCAGACGGAACCGACCGATTCAACCGAATTAACAGAAATTAGTTATTTGGCCGGTCGATTGACCTTCAGAATCGTTTTGCAAAAAATTGGTTTAAAAACCGGTTGAACCAGCAATTAATCGACAAACTGGTCGAACCGGCCAGGTTTTTCAAGTCCCGGTTCGCTGATCCAACAATCAAAACGGCGCCATTTTGATTCAAGTGCTGAATTTTACCCGCCTCCCCTTTCTTTCACTCACAAACGCACCCTCACCAACCCTAGATTCTCCTGAACCCTATCAGAGCCACCATCACCATCTCCCCTTTCTTTCATTCTGCTTTTCTCCTCGCGTCGCCAGAAGCTAAGGTCGGTTCGGGGCTGTTGTTGGCGTCGCCGTTTCTCTGTCCGAGCTCTCTCTGTCGCTGCTTCTCTGCTCTTCACAGTTGGTCGTCGCCGCTTCTCCGCTCTTCGCCGTGGGTCGTCGCTGCTTCTTCCCTCCTTGCCGTGCGTCGTTTCTGCTTCTCCCCTCGTCGCCGTTTTTGGCTGTGGCCCCTTCTCTGCTCCGGCAGTCTTGTCGTCGCTGCTGCTCTACTCCGCACCGTGTCTCACCGTCGTTGCTTCTCTGTTTCGCGTTACCGAGGTTTCCAATTTGAATTTCTGTCTCCCTGCTCTCTCCTTCGCTGCCAATCCAGATAACGTAAAACCTCCCCTTTAACCTCTTCAATAATGTTCAATTTGTTGTAATTGTATTATATTGTTTTCTTTTTTGTTTTGTTCTGAATATGCATATGTATAATTGATGATTCTGCTCAGTTTTGAGATATTAATTTTCTGAAGTTTTATTTGAATTCAGTCCGTTGATGTTGAATTAATTCTGTTGAGATTGAGTTATAAATTTAATTTTTTTAAGTTTAATTTATTAACTATGCCGAGATTGATTTTTGCTGAGATTGATATTAAATTAGTTCTGCTGAGATTGAGTTATAAATCCAATATGTTTTACTTGTTATTTTGCTGTCATTGATTCAAAAGAAAAACATTTTTACCATTCTGCATTGGATTACCATATGGCTTCAAAATAAGGGTTGGATGAAGTTCAGACAAGGAGATAGTTTATTCATAGAAAAAGAGAATGAAGTTAAGAAGCAAAGAACAATAGATTACCTAATTTATGACAATGAAAAACTCAGGAATGGAAACCTAATTTATAAAGGTTATTCTGCTTCTTTATTGTGTTTTTTTTTTGTTTAGTTAATTTAATTGTTCAGTTTTCTTGTGTTCTGGGCTTCTTATGTACTGTGGAATTGCTTCTTCCTGTTTAAATTGGAGACTATACTGATTTCTTTTCCTCCTTGCACCATACTAAAATTTGTGGCCTCAAATTATGGTTGCCTATCATGGATGATTATCTTCTGTTGTTATATCTGGAACTGATATTGTTTGACCAAGCTTAGAAGTCCTATTGCTAATGTGTTATACATATATGAAGATTGAGAAACTTAAAATGAAAGAACCAAGCTTCGACCAAATTTTAATTCATACAATGCTTTAATTGCTGTGCACCCTATCTCACAATATATGCCACATTGAATTTTTAATAATTTTATGTTATATTTAATTAAACCGGTTCAACCACAGTTTGACTTCGAATAAAGAATTAAACCATTAAATCAGTCACTCGACCGGTTCTCGCAACCTTGCTTTGCATATATGTTGGATAGATATAGATTATTTTACAAAATAATTAAACTTTATATAAATTATTATTTTATTTTATTTTTTTTGTAATTTTTAATTTTTCTTAACAAAAGCAAAGAATGCAGAAAAGACACCCCGCAGGCCGCTGTTCCTTCACTGCATTCTTAGCGCCAAACACACACACCTTCCATGGAGTTAATTGCTTCTTCTTCCACATTCTGCCCCGTCGCAACTCCCCCTCTAACTTCCTCACTCCCACCTCGTTCTTCTTCTTCTACTGCTTCCTTCCCCTTTCCTCCTCCTCCTCTCAGAGGCTGCGCTTGCAGAGCCATACTCAGCACCCACACCACCCAGAAGGAGAAGAACGGCATGCTCGGAGCTCGTTCCTATGATTTGGACCAACTTTCTGGTTTGACTGCTTTGTCCCCATTGGATGGCCGCTATTGGGGGAAAGTTAAGGAATTGACTCCTTTTATGAGTGAATATGGCCTCATCTACTATAGGGTTCTTGTTGAGGTACCTTACATATCCCATTTACGCTTTCTGCTTGATTTTATTAAAAATATGTTCTTTTGCAACATTTAGAGAACCCCGTTTTTGAAAAACTTGTTTTGTGTGCATGTTTGATGTGAGAGTTGCTTTGTTATGTTCTTATGCTTCGGTTTTCATAGGAAAGGATCGAACTTGTTAAGTTTTTCTTCTTAAAATTTAACTTTTAATAATGCTTTGGCATGTTGAAATCCATGGTCACAGAGGAAGAGCTGAAAATAATTTAGAGAAAACCAACAATGAAAATTTATTAGAATGCGAAAGATTGATTACAATTGATTTACCATTTGAACTTCCAAACTTCTATATACTCTAATAAATGGCATACAAGTGGATTGGTATGATTCAAGGTCATCCTTTTTATGTTAACGTATGAGATGGATGCGTTTTTGTGTCAGATAAAATGGTTGTTGAAGCTGTCTCAGATTCCTGAAATTGTTGAGGTTCCGAGTTTCAGTGAAGATGCCAAGTCTTATTTACAAGGCGTGATTGATGGCTTTAGCGTGAGTGATGCCTTAGAGATAAAGAATATTGAGAAGGTGACTAATCACGATGTTAAGGCAGTGGAGTACTTCTTGAAACAAAAATGCCAATCAAATGCTGAAGTGGCTAAGGTTGAGATTTGCTTAAGGTGTTTCGTCTTGGCCTGCGAGGATATGCTTTTTTCTGACTAACAGCTCCGATGGTTCACTTTGTTCCTACAGGTGCTTGAATTTTTTCACTTTGCTTGCACGTCCGAGGATATAAATAACCTCGCCCATGGGTTGATGCTGAAAGAAGCAATGGGATCTGTTATGTTTCCTATCATGGATAAAATAATTAAATCCTTCTGTAACATGGCTAAAGATAATGCTCAAGTCCCAATGCTTTCTCGCACTCATGGACAGGTAAGCTAATTTGTGCTTTAGTTGGTAGATTTTGGTTGTTGAACAATCTTTATTGAAATTTGCTTTCTCTGGACTATACCCTAGCCAGCTTCACCAACAACGTTGGGAAAGGAAATGGCTATATTTGCTGTGAGATTAAGCAGAGAAAGGAAGGAATTATCTCAGGTTGAGTGTTTGGGGAAATTTGCTGGTGCGGTTGGAAATTACAATGCACATGTTGTTGCATATCCTGATGTTAACTGGCCTCAAATTGCAGAAGAGTTTGTAAAATCTCTTGGATTAAGTTTTAATCCTTATGTTCCTCAGGTATGTTTGAAGTTTTTACCTTTTTCTGGTTCTTTTCATGCCTAACAGGCCCTTTTGCAACCTGATAAAATAAATCTTGTTATGTGTATACACATTGTCATACAAATTTTGCCATCAGTAGTTAGTGAAACTAAATTTTATTGTGTGTCGGATACTTACAAAATTGAGTCAGCACTATGTGGTAGTTATTGATTATACCTACTTCTTGATGAGATTATGATTTGATGTATCCTTCTGACTAGATTACTTCACTTCTTTAACAGATTGAAACTCATGACTACATGGCGAAGTTATTTCATTCGCTCATCCAGTTCAACAATATATTAATTGATTTTGATAGAGACGTATGGGGCTATATATCCTTGGGTTATTTTAAGCAGGTAGATTTCCTGATATAATAGCTATAACAGTGTGATGCTATACTTTTAGGTTGACAATCTTTTTGATGTTCTAAACTTTATGCACAGATCACAAAGGCTGGGGAGATTGGGTCGTCAACTATGCCTCACAAAGTGAATCCTATTGATTTTGAAAATAGTGAAGGTAATCTAGGTGTTGCTAATGGAGGCCTGTCTCATCTAAGCATGAAATTGCCAATTTCACGATGGCAGGTAAGACCAACTTTACTAATATGGTTGTCTGGAATCTAATTAGTGTAACTTCTTGTGCTAGGTTATAACCTACAGACCTTTTTGGTCTGATTCAATAGCAATGATAGTCTAATTACACGATGTTTCTTTTCTTCTTTTTTTTTTTACCAGAGGGACTTGACTGATTCAACTGTCTTACGAAACATGGGTGTAGGAATTGGTCATTCCCTTCTTGCTTACAAAAGCACACTTCAAGGAATAGGAAAGCTTCAGGTATTCAACTTGACGATGGATTTTTACTTCTCTCTTAGAGTATGCATGATTATGTTCCAATAGTAGATGATACCTTTTGTTTATCTCAACTGTTTTGCTATACTATTTATCAGCAAGTTGAATGTACATGCTTAAAGAATATTTTCCTTGTGTTCTTTTTGTTTTCACATCAAGCTTTCTCTTAATGTTGTCGTTTACCATATAGGTTAACGAAGCTCGCTTGAGTGAAGACTTGAAACAATGCTGGGAGGTGCTAGCTGAACCGATACAAACTGTATGTATATGCTACCTAGATTTTTACATGATTATTTGGTTTTATATTTCTTTTGTTAACAAATATTGAATGCTTAGAACATGTATATAACTTGAATTTATTGTCTGAGATGTATTATTTTCTTGTCATAGAATATAGATGATGTTAAATTCTCCAAGTGTCTTAAACTCTTACGAGTTTAGATCACTCAGAGTTAACTCGCTAATTAACTCAGATGTGGATAAACTCGGGTAAACTTGGGTAGACTCTTAAGTTTACTATTTTAATCCACCTTCGGTCTCTTTTAAGTATCAAAACATGTAGTTTCACTAAAACTCCTTTAATTAGACTTTAAAAAAAAATGATATGATATTTAGACATAATATGTGTTAATTTTTAGCATCAGACATTAATGGTTTTATTCACCCCTTTTTTTTCAATTTGTATTTACTATTGTGTCGTTTATTTGTTTCATTATAATATTATAAATGTGTCTTTTTATCCCTTTTTATCGTTGTTCTTAAAAGAAGAGTTGTAGTGGTTTACGAGTCGAGGTTACATGAGCTCTACTAGCTTACCTAAACTCCCAAATTTGACAACTTTGATAGTTATCTACCTGTTACATCAGATTCAACTTTTTTACTCATTAGTAATGTAATTGCAATTTACTAGCTGCAAACACACTCTAGCTGCATGAAAAGGGGAAAAAGGTGAACATGAGACAGCTAAGAATTATATATCTTAGCTGCATACTTCTCTTGATATTGCTTGTTGTCATCCTCTTTAAGAACTTGTGTATAATTGTTTTGAAATCTTCATTTAGGTTATGCGAAGATATGGTGTTCCGGAGCCTTATGAGAAGTTAAAAGAGCTTACAAGAGGGAGAGCGGTTACAAAAGAGAGCATAAGAGACTTCATTGAAGGCTTAGATATTCCGGAAGCTGCAAAGACGAATCTGTTAAAGTTGACACCGGATACATACATTGGAGCAGCAGTAGAATTGGCGAGGACTGTGGAACAGGCAGCGGATTTGTTATGAATCGAATACAAAAAAAATATTCTCGAAACTAGCAGTTAGAGCAGTTTGCTGCAGAACTGCCAAGGCATTTTTGTCATAGAACCTCACCAACCAAGAGTGATTATTAGTTGCTTGAAAGAACATTTAAATAACATGCTGCACATAATGTTCCCTGATTATGAAAAACTATAGGGAATAAGGGATTTTGCAAGTGATAGGCAAATTGTATTATAGATTTTCATGCTTCAGAAAGGCCTGAAAAATAAGGAAATAGGTTTGAAGTATACCTTTCTTCTATTGGAGTCTATTCTTCGAGTTGTGTAGAACTACTTAGAAAGCAAAAGTCTCTTTACCTGTTTTATTTTACACCTTATTTCTTGTTGGAGTGCATAGCTAAGCTACCATTGTTAAGTAACAGGGAAGTTCTGAAATCTCCAAAAACAAAAGACTAGCCGATCACTCACCGATCTCAAGAATATCGCCGGTCAACCTGGACCGACCCATGACCAACTTTAGGCCAATTACTAGCTGACACTATCGGACATCTGTCAAATTGGTTTGAACTAATTACTTATATATAAATAGGTTAAAATCAATAGTGTCGAGAACTTTTTTTTTAATATGAAACCAGATTAATCTTGCTTTTATAATTAAAATTAGTTTTATTTTTATTAATATGGTTTAAAGTTTAAATTGATGCATCAAATTGTAAATTGGTTTTAAATAAATCCAATTTACTACGTAGAAAAGTGGTTTGGTACAGTTTTCAAACTATTAGTATAATAATTTGACACAATTCCAGTTTAGTTTGTGAACTTCTGTACCATAAACACCCTATTATAAGGTTTCTTTTCATCTTCTTGTGAATCAGTTTCTGTTGTGTGCTGCAATGTTGCTTGATTTGGAGCCCTTGTTATTTGAACTTTCCAGACATCTAGATCGAACGGCAGCTGAAAGTTTGGATTGAGTAAATAGTATATCTGTTTAGATTTTAGATCAAGATGTGACATTGGACTCGTTAATTCGAAGTTCTAGCCTTAGTATAAGGTATACCTCATATTTAAAGCGTGTATTGTTGGACAGTTATGGTTGGTGAGTGATAATTTCTTCCCAGTTTGTCATCATCCAATCTTAGATGAAATGATTCATTCATTGGCAAAGAAGGGTGTTCACTGTAGTTGCTTGGAAGTTTCTGATTTTTGTCCAGAACTAGAAATATCAATCTCACTTATTTATGGAAGATGATCAAATTTTTCCAAAATTGCAGGATGCAGCTTTGATTTCTGGCGACACGAAATAGGCCTTACTCGAATCGGATTCAAGGGTAGATCTGGAAGCTTGGAGTTATGTCTGCTTATGGCCATCAAATGGAGGAGAACTATTCTGCAAGGAGTCTCTCTAGTGGTTCTGGTATGTAATGCTAGCTTCATCCCTCTTCTTCATTACTATCTTTATCTTTCTCCTTTAAATTATCCTTTTGGTTATTTTGGCACAATGTTGATAATTATCTTCCATAATGTTGGTCTTCCTTGATGATGAGGTATTGTCATAAACTCATAATGTTCCTGTCATGAATCTTGGATATGAATAAGAAAATATCTCAATTTAGAATTTAAGATAGACCATAAGCTTTTAACTATAGAAACACAGCTTGATTTCAGTGCATAAAACTGCTCTTTCCTATCATATTTTATAAAAACAAAGATAAGTGTGAATTAAGATGTTACATTTTAGAATTTCAACATAGGCATCTACTTTTGTAGACTTTGAACATACCAACTGCTTGATCTTATACTAAAACAGTGATCTGCATTTTGCAGAGATGAAGATGAAGATTATTCCACAAACAAAATGATGACTTCAATTGTTGAGAGTCTGGGTTGTGACACCTGATAGCTTGCTATAGCACTCTTGCTATTGGATATGTGTATGATACACAGCACGGTCGAGTTACTTTGTTCCTTCCTCTTCAAACCCCACAATCAAATTCAGTCCAGCTATCTACTTCAGAGGATGCAGAAGATTCACCAGAGCAGAGGTGGAGTCTCTCCATATGAATAAAACATGGATTTTAGTTAAACTGCCTAAAGACAAGAAAATTGTTGGCTGCAAATGGGTCTTCAAAAGGAAGGAGTCCTCTCCGGGAGATGAAGGAGTCAAGTATAAGCCTCACTTAGTTGCAAAAGGATACAGTCAGGTACTAGGTGTAGATTTTAATGAGGTTTTTTCACCTGTAATAAAACACTAATCCATTCGGGTTCTGCTAGCATTGGTAGCCATGTTTGACTTGGAGTTGGAACAGTTAGATGTCAAAACAGCTTTTCTACATGATGATTTGGAGGAGCTGATTTATATGCAGCAATCTGAATATATATATATTTGGTAATTGAAATTTAAATAATTGAAATCATTAAATGTCGAGTATTTTGTACCTAATCAATTTTATTTTTATTATTAAAATTAAAAAAAGCATGAATTGTTAAATTTTGAGTAAGAAAATAAAAAATATTTTACATTTTATCTCACTAATAAGAATTAATTTCAAAATAAAAAATTACTTTGTTTGTACATTATATTGCTGATAGTGTGGTCATTTGCTATTCTTCAATGACAAATATTGCCAAATAAAGTAGTGTAATAAATTAGAAAAAAATGTATTTACCAATCTAAGAAATAATAATTTATTTTTTAGTAGAATAACCTATATATTAAATAACAAAAGTTGTCATTGATCATTCTTTTCACAAACTAATATTCAATGATGGTGTTCTCGTAATGTTACCAAAAGAATATTAACCAATCTAATGGCATAAGTCTATAAGTTTAAAAACTTGAAAATCATGTCATAAAATGTTAAGTTTTAACACGTAACAACATTGATCATATTGTTTTGACTTTTTTTTTTAAACAAAGCTAGCTCAACACATTAGGGTGGAGCAGAACAGACAAACATAACTTAGCTACATACAATAGAAATTAATCTCGTGGCATCTCCGGCATTGTCATCAACCACCAATAGGATGACGTTCATTCCACTCGTTATAGCTCAACAACGTCCTTGTTTGAATGATCTCAATACCTGCTCTTTTATTATTGAATATCCTGGCATTACATTCCAACCAGATGTTTCAAATCACTACAAAGAACGCGGTCATCCACGACTTCTGCTCTTGTTTTTTGGTGTGCATACCAATCCAACTCACAAACAGGTCTTTCATGGTTCCAGGAACTGCCCACGCTCGACCAAAAGACCTCAATCAAGTGCACCACACCTGCCATGTGAGCTCACAAAGAAGAAATAAATGCTCAACAGATTCTATCTCATTGTTACACAGTACACAAATATTATCACTATGAATAGCAATGCCAAATCTAGTCAACCTCTCCTTGGTATTAACTCTACCAACTAGCACAAACCATCCAAAAATCTCAATTCTCGGAGGTACCAAACCTCTCTAAAAGGAACTTGTGAAGCTATAGCTCATGATCTCGTCTGACAGTATCTCCGATTGTAGGACCTGCATAAAAGAGTTAGTAGAAAAAAATACCTTTGTTATCAAACTTTCACACAACATTGTCCTCACTCCCAAATGACAATTTCACTGGCCTTAACCTCTCATGAAGCTGATGGACGAGTTCTAGCTCCCATTGGAACAACTCCCTCCTCCATTGAAAATTCCATATCCACTCTAGCCCATCTCAAAACCTGCAATCCCCAATGACTGATCCTTGTTGGCTTGAAATAGAGAAGAGTCTTGGAAAACTCACTTTCAGAGGACCACCTTGAACCAGTTATCTTTCCAAAACTGGATTTTCCTACCATTGCTGACTTCCATCGCTAGGCCACTAACCATTTTTTCTCGAACCCGTTGATCTTTTATATTCAACTGACATATGTCTTTCCAGGGTCCTCCTTTTACCGGTAAAGGCTGATTTGCTAACATTACATTCGGGTTCAACTTGTTGCATGAACAAATAATCTTCTTCCACAGCAGGCAATCCTCCTTTGAAAACCGCCACCACCACTTAAACAGAAGCGATGTGTTTTAAGTACTGCATCTCCAATTCCCAAGCCCCTAGCCTTTTTTGGAGCTTGGACCAGCTCCCATTTGACCAAAGGTATACCATAGTTACCGTCCTCTTTGCACCACATAAAGTTCCTTTGTAACGCAATCAGCTTGTCAGCCCCCGCCTTCGGCTTCTTGTACAAACTCGGGTAATATATGGGTAGGCTATTCAGTACCGATTTAATGAGGACAAGCTTACCTGCTTTATTTAGGACCTTCGCTTTCCATAAGCTTAGCTTCTATTCCACCTTATCTATGATTGGTTTCTAAGTCTTCACCAGGTGCGGGTTTGCTTTTAAAGAAATCCCGAGGTATCTAACAGGTAAGACAGCTTGCTGGCACCCCAGTAGGCCACACGCATGATGAATCCATCCTTGCTCACAATTTACCGCGATCGGATTCGATTTATCAAAATTGATGCTCAGCCCTAACATTAGCTCAAAACATCGCAACAGCCTCTTATAATTTACAATTGTCTCAGTCTCCAGTGGAAAAAATAGAATAGTATCATCTGCAAATTGTAGGTGCGATAATTCAATATGATCTCCCCCGACCAACAGCGGGACAATGCTCCTATTCCTTACGGCTTCCCCCAACATCTTATGCAAAACATCGACCACTAGCACAAACAGAAGTGGAGAAAGGGGGTCCCCTTGTCTTAGTCCCCTCTCCATCTTGAACGGCTTGGATGGTGACCCGTTTACCAGGACTGACTGACGATTTGAATTTTCTATCGGTAAGAAATTCACAAATATATATTCGCGTTGTAAGTATAGCTTCTAAACCAACAGAGAATCCTTTTGTACAAAAGTTTTGTTTGTCACTTAAGCAGACCCAATAGAAATAAATAACCGAAGTATTCAAACCTCAGGTCGTCTTCTCAAGGAATTGCAGGAAGTATGACTTATTATTGGTTATGGAAAAAGATGTATTTTTGGGTTTTTGAAATAGAGAACAAAAAATAACAAGAATTAATAAATTAATAATTAAGAAAACTCTTGGCAAGGTATGAGAACTAGAATTCCTATCCTAGTTATCCTTATCAGGTGTGATGAGAATATGATTTTAATCCCACTTAGTTGTCCCTTATTAAATAAAGGAAAGTCAAGCGGACTAATTAAATTGATCCTCAATTCCTAGTCAACTTTTAGAGTGATCCAAATCAATTAGCAATTGCCAATTGCCAATTGAACATGGAAGAACAATATATGAACAATGAGATCAACATAGCAAAATTAGAATTGCGAAATAGAGAAAACAGGTAACAAGAAGGGCACAATTATCAGGCCTAAATTCACTAACCACATCCTAGCTACCTAACCACCTAGAATCACTATAATCAAGCATCTCTAACTATCTTAATTTTAAACAGAATCTGAAAAATATGCAACTAACTACAAATGATAGAGAAATCGGTGTACGGCGAAACTTGGTGCGTGTATGAACAAGGAATAGGGAATAGAGAGATAGTGGTAGTGACGCGACGGCGTTGGGGGGGCACGACGGCATAGTGGTGGTGCAGGGTGGTATGGTGGCGGTTTAGGGTGATGGAGGGGAGGGAGAAGAAGGGGGCAAGGGAATGGGGCTGTGGTGGTGGTCGGAGGTAGGAGGTGGCGCTGTGGTGGTTGGGGGCTCGGCTAGGGTTTAATGGCGGGGGGAAGGTGGGTGAGAAGGGAGGGAGGTGAGGGAAGAGAAGACGGGGGCGAGGGTGTTGGCGGCGGTTCTGGGTGGTTGCAGTGGTCTGGGTGGTTGGGGGTGGTGGGTGCAGCGGTGGTGGTTGCAGAGAAGGGAGGGAAGGGAGGGACGTGAGGGAAGAGAAGACGGGGGCGAGGGTGTTGGTGGCGGTTCTGGGTGGTTGCGGTGGTCTGGGTGGTTGGGGGTGATGGGCGCGGCGGTGGTGGTTGTAGAGAAGGGAGGGGTTTGCAGATAAGGAAAGGGGAGATACGGGGGGGCGCGACGGGTAGGGTTTCGCATGGGTTGGTTTAGTGGATTCAAATCCACGCGAAGGCGTGGAGCACGCGATCGCGTGATTGGGGCGAAATGGGGTTGATGCGGTCGTGTTATTGACACGATCGCGTTAGTTGGGTATAGGATAAGTGACGCGGACGTGTAAAGCACGCGAACGCGTTGCTGTGAATTGTGCTAGACGCACAGTTCCAGTGTCGTTTTGGCGCAACTCTCTGTTTCCATTTAGGGGGCCATGTAATCCATGCGACGCGGACGCGTCGCTCACGCTTTCGCATGGGATGAGTGTTGTGCAATTGATGCGTTCGTGTCAGGGACGCAAACGCGTGGGCCGTTTTGTGCAAAACGCACACCAGCCGCACGATTCCAGCCCAACTTTCTGGGCATTGGATCTTTTACGCCGATTTCCATTCGACACCCACGCGTGGCCTGCGCGCTCGCGTGGGGTGTTTTTTAATGCAGTATGCAGAATGCAGAATGCAATGAATGTTATGCAAAATTTCAGGTTCAGTAAAAATTCAAAAATAGACTAAACTGAAAGATGAACGATCATATCATGGTGGGTTGTCTCCCACCTAGCACTTTTGGTTAAAGTCCTTAAGTTGGACATTTGATGAACTTCTTGTTATGGTGGCTTGTGCTTGAATTCATCCAGAAATCTCCACCAATGTTTGAAATGCCAATAGCCTCCAGGGTCCCAAACAAGGCATGTAAAGCCCTTGAGCAGTTTCAAACAGGTGTCAAGGCTCCCAAGGTGTTGAATGTCAGAATAAACTCCAGGATCCCAAATTTTGCTTTTACACCCGTCTTTGTCTTGATCTGTATTTTTCCAGTCGGGTGATAAGTAATCTGAATTCTCACTGTAGTGACCAAACAGCTTCCGAAACCCAGGCAATCGAACTTGATACCAATCCTTGCACTTCAGATTGAAGCGTGGAACCTTATTGAATCTTGCATACCAGCTCTGAGTGCGAGTCAATTCCCTTTTATTCATAAAGCCGCAAAGAGCTCTAAGCTTGCCTTCTATTTCAAGTAAACCATATTCAAGTGGAAAAGTAAAGATAAAAGTCAAGGATTTTACCCACTTGAAGTTGGAGTGGGGTGGTAGTGGCATTGGGATAGGTGTTTCCAGTGGTTCTGAAAGCTCTACTCCCTTGTGTTCTTCTGTGAATTCCTCCACTTCTTTGCAAACTTCTTCAATTTCAACCATGTCTTGATCAAAGTCCTCGATTTCTTCCTCATCACTAAAGTCATAAGTTGGAGGTTAAGAAAAGTCTACCTCAGCATCATCTTCGTATTCACTTGGGGAAGGTTCTTCTGTCTCAAAAAAGTCACTTGCGGATGCAAGTTCATCACTAGGAGAACTTGACTCGTGATTATCATTATCAAGGAAACTTGCGTCTTGGGTTGTTCCGTCCAGTTCTTCATAAGATACCTGCTTTGAGGGTTGTGCACTGTCCTACTTAGCATCAATTGTAATTTCCTTGACGGAATTTTCCACAACTCTGGATTCCCATGGAGGTTCAGCATCTCCTAAGTCTTCAACCAATTCTGCTTCTTCTTGAATAATTTGGGCTTCCTCCAATTGTTCCAATACAAAGTCATGCTCCTTACTGTCCACTGGAGTTTCTAATATCTCCTTCATGCTACGTTCTTCATTTGATTGTCCATATGAAGCTATGGGAGTTCCTTGAGTGTCCGAACGTCGGGAAGGTAATCGATTTATTGCTTCGTCCAGTTGGCGAAGGGTTGCATTAAGTTTTTCCACTGTTTCCTTGAAACGCTCCCTTGATTCTTGAGGTGATGGATATGGACATGGTACATAGGGAAGTGGTGGTTCTTGAGAGTAATTGGATTGGAATTGGGGTGGATAAAGGTTATACAGTGGTAAATGGTGAAAAGGGGGGCTTGTGAGTGTGGTGGTTCAAAGATGTGTTGAGAAGGTGGTTCGTAGGCATATGATGGGGCTTGTTGGTAGCCACAGGGGGTCCACTATATCTATTGCCTTGACATGCATTTTGGAAGGATCATGATCCATGGTATCTTGGAGGGTGTTGTTGCCTAAAGGGTTGATCAGATCCTCGCGGTTCCGTCCATCTTTGATTGCCTTGACCTGGATGGATGTTCCTGTTATAGCTTCCACTCCTTTCAACAAAATTAGAACCAAACTCAAAGCGAGAGGGGTGAGAACTCATAGTAGCTAATAGAAATAAAAAGGGAAAACAAAAACAAATAAACAAATAAAAGAAAAATATTTACAATAACCAATAATAAGGTGCATGTTTTCAATTCCTCGGCAACGGCGCCATTTTGATGATCTGAATTTTCTATCGGTAAGAAATTCACAAATATATATTCGCGTTGTAAGTATAGCTTCTAAACCAACAGAGAATTATTTCGTACAAAAGTTTTGATTGTCACTTAAGCAAACCCAATAAAAATAAATAACCGAAGTATTCAAACCTCGGGTCGTCTTCTCAAGGAATTGCAGGGAAGTATGACTTATTATTGGTTATGGAAAAAGATGTGTTTTTGGGTTTTTGAAATAGAGAACAAAAAATAACAAGAATTAATAAATTAATAATTAAGAAAACTCTTGGCAAGGCATGAGAACTGGAATTTCTATCCTAGTTATCCTTATCAGGTGTGATGAGAATTGGGTTTTAATCTCACTTAGTTATCCCTTATTAAATAAAGAAAAGTCAAGTGGACTAATTAAATTGATCCTCAAGTCCTAGTCAACTTTTAGAGCGATCCAAATCAATTAGCAATTGCCAATTTCAACCACTGCTGAGTTTGATAACTCAAGTGTTACGAATTAATTAACCACAGCCAAAAGGGAAGAAAATCTACTCGAATGAAAATAATTGGGATAAAACGAAAGCATCTATAACATAAATTAGAGAAAGCAATCATAAGTCTGAAATACCTCAAATTGTATTAAATAGAAAATCAATCTAAACATAAAGAGTTCATAAACTAAATTGAGAAAATAAATAAAAGGAGCATTGAACCTGTGATTGAAGAAGATGAAATCCTAATCCTAATCCTAATCCTAAGAGAGAGGAGAGAACCTCTCTCTCTAAAAATTACATCTAATCCTAGAATTGTGTATATTCTCAATGAATGATTGAATGAATGGATTCCCCCACTTTATAGCCTCTAATTTGTGTTTTCTGGGCCTAGATTTGGACAAAAAAAGGTCTAAAAATCGCTGGGACGATTTCTGCAATTTTTTGCACGTGGGGTCCGTCACGCGTTCGTGTGGGTCATGCGTCCGCGTCCTTTGGAGTTTTGCTCTTCCCCGCGTCTGCGTCAGTCACGCGTTCGCTTCAATTGCATTCTGCTCAAGGCATGCGTCCGCGTCGTCCATGCGCTCGCGTCGATGCTTTTTGCGCTAAGCACGCGTCCGCGTTGTCCACGCGTTCGTGTCGCTGCTTTTCTCTAAAAACTCCATTTTGTGCGTTCCTTCCTTTTTTGTATGTTTTCTTTCTATCCTCTAAGCCGTTCCTGCCCTATAAAGCCTGAAAGTACTCAACACAGAGACCACGGCATCGAATGGTAATAAGGGATAATTAAATTTAATATTCCTAAAGCATAGGAAACATGTTTTCACATATGTCATATCATAAGGAATGAATTGTAAAACCATGCAAATTCATATGAATAAGTGGGTGAAGAATTGATAAAATCATTCAATTGAGCACAAGATAAATAATAAAATAGTGGTTTATCACTGACATTGTAGCTGTACTAACACACTCCTTTACCCAATTCCTCCACCTTTGGCCAAAACCCATCTTCTGTAGCACAATATCTACAAAACTCCATCTTACTCTATCATAAGCTTTTTGAAAATCCAGCTTGATAATAGCTGCTGTCTTTTTTCGCGTTTTCAGCCAATAAACCGTCTCACAGGCTATGAGTGCCCCATCATGAATTTTTCTACCCTTAACAAACGTGATATGAGTCTCCCCTACCAACCCCAGCATAACGGCTCTCATCCTTCTTACCAACACCTTCGAAATCACTTTATACACACACCCCACCATACTAATTGGCCGAAAGTCCTTAACCTCCTTTGCACCTTCAAACTTTGGGACTAGCGTCACCCATGTGACATTGACATCCGTTGGTAGCTTAGCACTTTGGAAGAACCCCAGAACCGCTGTAATGAATTCCTGCCCAATATCCTCCCAACATTTCTTTATGAAGTTCATATTGTATCCATCACTCCCTGGGGCCTTAGAAGATTCGCAATCCCACACTGCCTTCTTGATTTCCTCCCAAAAGGCAAAACTTCGAAAGCTTCTGCCTCATCTCTATAGATCTGTTTCACCAAACCATCCCTAACACCAATCCTCGGAGCATATTCTTGTCGATATAGATCCTTGTAGAACCCCCTAATTGCACCTTTTATTCTCACCTGATTCCGCACAAGTCGTCAATGAATCATCAGAGCATCGATCCTATTATTCCTTCTTCTGGCCGAGACAATGTTATGAAAGTATCTGGTATTCTTATCCATGTTGGCAGCATGCTGGAACCTAGACATCTGTTTCCAGTGGATTTCCTTCCTAATGTACCATTTTTTACAACAGCTCACCAGCGCTTTCCTTCTAGCCTTCGTTGTACCATCATAGATCCCGTTGCTAACTAGATTGTTCAACTTTGTGATCTCCTCCTCAAACCTCAGCAGTCTTTTATCCATGTCACTAAAGTTATCCTTGTGCCATTGCCTCAGTGGTACCGTTAAAGCCTTCAGTTTACATGTGAACTAAGCATCTCCCAAGCTTCTTCATTCATTTTTCACCATCCTCAGAAATCCCTCATGCATAAATGATGCGTGAGCATCTTTCCTATCTTTTTCTAGTGAATTTGCATCTAATTTGTTGAGTTTAATAAAGAATTAATTATATTTTAGCCACTATGGATGCTATTTTGAGTCTTTTGCAATTTTATTTATTTTAGATTGTATTCGGCTAGATTTGATGGAGATTCTGTAACACAAGAACAAAAGGAGATGGCAGCGAGGAGCGACGCGTACGCGTGACTGACGCGTACATGTGATTTGGAGCTTTCCATGGCGACGCGTGCGCGTGACTGACGCGTCTGCGTGATTTGAAGATTTTCTCAGCTACGTGTGCGCGTGACCGACACGTCCGCGTGACTTGCGAAAAAGACCATCGACGCGTACGTGTCACTGACGCGTACGCGTGACATGCGCCACGTGCAGAAAATATAGAAACCGCTGGGGGGTGATTTCTGGGCCCCATTTTAGCACCCAAGTTAGGCACGGATCCAGTGAAGCCAAGTGGTCCCCACGTTATATGACGCGGAGTAGTTAGTTAATTCTGATTTAAATTTAAATTTTTTTTAAATAGGAAAAGATATTATTTTTAATTTTAGATAATTATATTTTAAATTAATTAGGATTAGTTATAAAAACAAATTTAGATGCCATCAGATTGGAACTCTGTACATTTTATTTACCAGAATCCTTATTTTGTTCTCTGAATCATGAGCAACTAATCCTCCATTGTTAAGGTTAGGAGCTCTGTCTATTTGTATGGATTGATTTTATTGCTTTCTCTATTTTGATTTATGCATGGATTTATAATTTAAGAATTATTTTCGCTCTTTATTTTATGAATTTGGGTGGAACGGAAGTATGACCATATTTCTATTTGAGTTCTTGTATAACTTGGAAAAGCGCTACACTTGAACAACAGCTTGAAAATAAATTCTCCTAAATTTTAATTATCTGAATTTAACAGGATACGTGACATATAATCCTTTTACTTCTTGGGTAATTAGAGTTTTTGTGGCATATAAACTAGAAATTGATTATCACCCTCTAATTGGAATTAATTGACCAAGAAATTGGCAGTTAATGAATTTTAGAGGAGACTAAGAAGGTCTAAGGAATTAGGGTCTAGTCATATACAGTTTGCCATAAATTAAATCCTACATAATTAAAATAGTTAGTAAGAAGTAAATCCAGAAAAATAGATAACTTTGAAGCCTTAACTGCTTTCTCAATATTTTATTCCCAACTTATTTATCTGCATATCTTTAATATTCCAAATTTACTGTTAATGCTTTTGAACTTCCAAACACTATTTTCTGTTTGTCTAACTAAGCCTATCAAATACTATTGTTGCTTAATTCATCAATCCTCGTGGGATCGACCCTTACTCACGTAAGGTATTACTTGGTACGACCCGGTGCACTTGCCAGTTAGTTTGTGGTTTGTGAAATCCGCACCAAGTTTTTTGCGCTGTTGCCGGGATTGACTGTGATTGACAACTACTGGTTATTTGATTTCTTAGATTAAGCGTTTTTACTTTAATTTCATTTAACTTATTTCTTTAAATTTTCAAAAAAATATATTTTGATTTATTTTATTTAAAATTTTTTTCTTTTTTCTTAATTTTTGAAATTAAGTTTGGTGTCCACATAGTAATTTTTCTCTTAAAAAAAATTAAATAAATAAAAAAATATATTTTTTTAAAAAAATCCTAGTATCCTTCTTTGTTTAATTTTTGAATTTATAGTTCACCTCTTTTCATTTATTTTCGAATTTTTTTTATCATTTTTTTATTTTTATTACTTTTCTCAAAAAAAAAAAAAACAAATTTCTGTTCTGTCTTCTTTGCTTTCCTATTTACCATATGGTGCGTTTAATTCTTTTTGGTGTTTTGTGCTAAGAAAAATAATGGAGAGAGATCACATGGGTTACTACTTACACCCAAGGAGTGATTCTTATTATTGTGGATGGAGGAACGACTCAAATTTTGGTTGGCAAAGTCAAAACCAAAGAAACTTCAATGCTCCATGTTCTAACTATCAAGAGCCACCATCTCTATATTCATACCAAGAACCACCACCTCTCTATCCATATCAAGAACCATCATCTTTCTACCCATATCAAGAGTCACCATCTCCATATTCATACCAAGAACCACCACCTCTCTATCCATATCAAGAACTGTCATCTTTCTACCCATACCAAGAGCTACCATCTCCTTATTCATCTCAAATACCATCAGATCTTGAGCTCCTCATGAAAGAATTCCTACATGATATAAAGATGAGTGTCAAAAATGTAGAGAAACATGTGCAGTTGCTAATCAAGAACCAGGAAGAGGAACAAGAAAATTCCTTCCCAAAAGATACAATGCAAGATCCTATGGAAGAAAGTGAGGAAACCAATCAAAAGAGTTAATACTCTAATGAATTAGAGAACTTTCCACCCTCACATATGGAAGAAGAGGAAGATGCACAACCTCCCATGTCCTTGGTAAGCAATGAAGAAGAGATTGAATTAGAAGAAAGCTACCAAGAGGAAGAGGTTGAAATTGAGGAAGCTTGCAAAGAGGTAGAAGAATTCAAAGAAGAACACAAGGGAGTGGAGCTTGCAAGACCTCTTCCAAAGCCATCACCATCCAATACAACATTCAAGTGGGTAAAATTCCTATCCTTAACCCTTGCTTTCCCACTTGAATATGGGCTACTGGAGACGGATGGTCAACTTAGAGCTATTTGTGGCATTAAGAGTAAGAGGAAGATGGTTAGTGGCAAGAGTTGTCAAGCAAGGTTCAATATGGTTGCATGCTCCAAATTGAAGTGCAAGAATTGGTGTAGAGATCAATTGAATGGGTCTAGAAGGTTGTTTGGATGTCTCTGTGAGAATTCAGACTGCTTGCCACCTGGTGGGAACAATGGTGATCCACAAGAAGACGGATCTAAGAGCAAGGTTTGGGACCCTGTGATTCATTCCCACAATCAACACTCTTGGGGCCTTGTCACTTGCTTCAACTTGCTCAAAGGCGTTAGGCGCCTAGTTTGGGATCTCGGTAGCCATTGGAATTACAAACATTGGTGGAAATTCCTGGATCAATACAAGCACAAGCCACCATGACAAGGAGCTCACCATATGTCCAACTTAAGGACTTTAACTAAAAGTGCTTGGTGGGAGACAACCCACCGTGGTATGATTGTTTCTTTTCATTCTTAGTTATTTTTCGTAGTAGTAGTTTTCTTACTTATTTGATTTTTATTGAGTTCTTACAAATTTTCTGATTATGCAGCTATTTTAGAACAGGAACCGGACACTTGAAAAAAAAAACAGGAACCGGACACTTGAAAAAAAAAAGAAAAGCACACGACGCACAAGCGTCGCTGACGCGAACGTGTCAATCATGTGTGCGTGAAAAACAAAATTTGACAGAGAGTTGCGCGGGAGTGTCGCTGGACCCATGCTTGCTGCACAAACATGACCGCGCGTACGTGTACCCCACGCATGCGCGTCGTTTGCAATTATCACCTGACGCGCACGCATGACCTACAAAATCAACGTAAAGGAGTGTTTCGGCAGAGAGTTGTGCTGCCTTGGGGTTGAAAGCGTGCTAGAGGCACAAATTTACTCACGCGTACGCGTCCCTGATGCATGCGCGTCATTTGCAAAATGGTCCTCCACGCATGTGCGTGCATGACGCACACGTGTCGTATGAAATTATTGGTTCCTAAGCCACGCGAACAGAGAGTTGCGCATGTGCGTGGCTGGATTCGCGCGAATCACACAAAACCAAGGGCACGCGGACGCGTGCCTGACACCCACGCGTCATTAAGGAAAATTCGCGACCCAGCACGCGTACGCGTCGCCTTCGCCACACAACTACACTTGTTCGCCACACAATTTTCACTTTTCTTTCTCTCTCTCCCAATCCTAATTCTCTCTTGTTCTTTTATCTTTATATTCTTCTTTTCTCTCACTATTTATTTTTATTTTCAGTTCTTCTTTGCTTGAGGACAAGCAAACCTTTAAGTTTAGTGTTGACGCTTCGCTTAAGGTTTTTTTCTGTTTATTTTTATAGCACTAAGGGAGGTGAATTATCTTCACAAAGGAGCACAACCTGAAGAATAAAACGACCGCTTGGATAACTAAGGTGGTTGAGTTCCTTTCATTTTTTATTCCCTTCCGCTTTTATTATGTTATGTTTCGGTTTCCTGCTACTTTGTTTTGTTTAGTGCATGATCCTTTATTAGTAGATTCATAGGTTCTAGTTTAGTTTTTCCTTAATTGCTTTAATTCTGAAAAGATGTCTCATGTATTACTCACTGAGCTTGAATTCAAAAAAAATACAGAAGTGATGTATTGCATGAGAAATTGAGTTTAATTTTAAGAGTAGTCCTATTTACTTAAATGTGGTGGGATTTTCTATGATTTTGAATTCATGACATGAACAGTGCATATTTAAATTTGAATCAAAGAATTTTGATGTACAAGGAACATGAATTTAGAGAATTATTATGATTTCTCCGAAATTAATGAAAGTTTAATCCTTGAAGCAAAAGAAACAGCAAAAGAAAAAAATAAAAGCAAGGTCTAAGGCTCTGAGCATCAATGACTAGGGAGGTCAGACATGATTAAAAGCTCAAAGAGTTATTTCCCTAGTCACATACTTGTGGTGTTCTTGTGTCAAGTAAACCTTGAGACAAAACATTTAGAGTCGAGATCAATTGCAGAGTACGCCAAAGGCTTTGAGCACCACTGTCTGGGAGCTTCTAAAAAAATGTATAATAATAAAAATATTTAGAACTTAAAGAAAGTTCTCCAGTTAAGTGCTTGTGGTGTTTCTGTGTCAAGTAAAACTTGAGACAAAACATTTAAAGTCACGGCTAGGCTCAAAGTGCAAAGCACCAAAGAAAAATTACTGTGTTCAAGGATTAAATTGAGTTACAAAAGATCAGAGAGTTCATAATATTATCCGGATTCTAATTCCGAATGACAGTGACATCCTTCTGATTTAAAGGAGAGTGAGATGCCAAAACTATTCAGGATTGCAGTTGTAAACCCCACTATAAGAAGAGACATGAGCTTAATCGAACTCTCATTCTCATGCAAATTCACATCCTAAGCCTATGTTAGTTTTGGTTGCTTGAGGACAAGCAGCAGTTCAAGTTTGGTATTGTGATGCGTGAGCATCTTTCCTATCTTTTCCGAGTGAATTTGCATCTAATTTGTTGAGTTTAACAAAGAATTAATTATATTTTAGCCACTATGGATGCTATTTTGAGTCTTTTGCAATTTTATTTATTTTAGGTAGTATTCGGCTGGATTTGATGGAGTTTCTACAGCACAAGAACAAAAGGAGATGGCAGCGAAGAGCGACGCGTACGCGTGACTGATGCGTACGCGTGATTTGGTGCTTTCCATGGCGACGCGTGCGCGTGAACGACACGTCCGCGTGACTTGCGGAAAAGACCATCGACGCGTACGCGTGACATGCGCCACGTGCAGAAAATGCAAAAATCGCTGGGGGGTGATTTCTGGGCCCCATTTTAGCACCCAAGTTAGGCACGGATCCAGTGAAGCCAAGTGATCCCCACGTTACAAGACACGGAGTAGTTAGTTAATTTTGATTTAAATTCAAATTTGATTTTTAAATAGAAAAATATATTATTTTTAATTTTAGATAATTAGATTTTAAATTAATTAGGATTAGTCATAAAAACGAATTTAGATGACATCAGATTGGAACTCTGTACATTTTATTTACCAGAATCCTTATTTTCTTTTTTGAATCATGAGCAACTAATCCTCCATTGTTAAGGTTAGGAGCTCTGTCTATTTGTATGGATTGATTTTATTGCTTTCTCTATTTTGATTTATGCTTGGATTTATAATTTAAGAATTGTTTTCGCTCTTTATTTTATGAATTTGGATGGAACGGAAGTATGACCATCTTTCTATTTGAGTTCTTGTATAACTTGGAAAAGCTCTACACTTGAACAACAGCTTGAAAACAAATTCTCCTAAATTTTAATTATCTGAATTTAATAGGATACGTGACATATAATCCTTTTACTTCTTGGGTAATTAGAGTTTTTGTGGCATATAAACTATAAATTGATTATCACCCTCTAATTGGAATTAATTGACCAAGGAATTGGCAGTTAATGAATTTTAGAGGAGACTAGGTAGGTCTAAGGAATTAGGGTCTAGTCACATACAATTTGCTATAAATTAAATTCTACATAATTAAAATAGTTAGTAAGAAAAGTAAATCCAGAAAAATAGATAACTCTGAAGCCTTAACTGCTTTCTCAATATTTTATTCCTAACTTATTTATCTGCCTGTCTTTAATATTCCAAATTTACTGTTAATGCTTTTGAACTTCCAAACACTGTTTTCTATTTGTCTAACTAAGCCTATCAAACACTATTGTTGCTTAATTCATCAATCCTCGTGGGATCGACCCTTACTCACGTAAGGTATTACTTGGTACGACCCGGTGCACTTGCCGGTTAGTTTGTGGTTTGTAAAATCCGCACCAATAAACCGGGAATCCAGACTTCTGAACGGTCTAGGGCCCACTCCTACTCTTGTACCTTATACAATCAACGGGCAGTGATCGGACAATCCCCGCGGACCACCTTTTAGCCTAATATCGGAAAACTTCTCCGTCCATTCAATATTGACCAGAACCCTATCAATCCGACTGCATGATCGACCCCTGAACCATGTGTACTTCCTATCAGTTAGAAGTAAATCCATCAACTGCATGTCATGCACCCAGCACCTAAACTCTTCCGATGATGCCGGCAAGCTAGTCATCCCTTTGCGATCCTCAACTTGTAGAATTTCATTAAAGTCCCCTAAAAAGCAGAATGGAACCTCACACAAACCCGCAACATAGCTCAATTCTTCCCACACCCCCCGCTTCTCCTCCCTCCCATGCACCCTGATGAGCGGATAATTTATACGCTTTTTGGCACTGTTTTTAGTATATTTTTAGTATGATCTAGTTAGTTTTTAGTATATTTTTATTAGTTTTTAGTTAAAATTCACTTTTTCTGGACTTTACTATGAGTTTGTGTGTTTTTCTATGATTTCAGGTATTTTCTGGCTGAAATTGAGGGTCCTGAGCAAAAATCTGATTCAGAGACTGAAAAGGACTGCAGATGCTGTTGGATTCTGACCTCCCTGCACTCGAAGTGGATTTTCTGGAGCTACAGAAGCCCAATTGGCGCGCTCTCAACGGCGTTAGAAAGTAGACATCCTGGGCATTCCGGCAATATATGATAGTCCATACTTTGCTCAAGATTTGATGGCCCAAACTAGCGCTCAAAGTCACCCTCAGAATTCCCAGCGTTTAACGCTGGAACTGGCATAAAAATTGGAGTTAAACGCCCAAACTGGCATGAAAGCTGGCGTTTAACTCCAGAAAAAGTCTCTACACATGAAAGCTTCAATGCTCAGCCCAAGCACACACTAAGTGGACCCAGAAGTGGATTTTTACGTCATTTACTCATTTCTGTATACCCTAGGTTACTAGCTTACTATTAATAGGATCTTTTGACATTGTATCTGTACCTCATGACACTTTACACGTTTCTTTGTGTACTTCCCACGGCATGAGTCTCTAAACCCCATGGTTGGGGTGAGGAGCTCTGCTGTGTCTTGATGGATTAATGCAATTACTACTGTTTTTCATTCAATCATGCTTGCTTCCATTCTAAGATATCACTTGTTCTTAAACCGGATGAATGTGATGATCCGTGACACTCATCATCATTCTCAATTATGAACGTGTGCCTGATAACCACCTCCGTTCTACCTTAGATTAAGTAGATATCTCTTGGATTCTTTAATTAGAATCTTCGTGGTATAGGCTAGAACTGATGGCGGCATTCAAGAGAATCCGAAAGGTCTAAACCTTGTCTGTGGTATTCTGAGTAGGATTCAATGATTGAATGACTGTGACGAGCTTCAAACTCCTGAGGGCTGGGCGTTAGTGACAGACGCAAAAGAATCACTGGATTCTATTCCGGCCTGATTGAGAACCGACAGATGGATAGCCGTGCCGTGACAGGGTGCGTTGAACATTTCCACTGAGAGGATGGGAGGTAGCCACTGACAACGGTGAAACCCTTGCATACAGCTTGCCATGGAAGGAGTCTTGCGTGCTTGAAGAAGAAGACAGTAGGAAAGCAGAGATTCAGAAGATGGAGCATCTCCAAAACCTCAACCTATTCTCCATTACTGCAAAACAAGTACTTATTTCCTGTTCTTTTACTTTTCACAATCAAACCTGATAATTATTGATATCCTGACTAAGATTTACAAGATAACCATAGCTTGCTTCAAGCCGACAATCTCCGTGGGATCGACCCTTACTCACGTAAGGTATTACTTGGACGACCCAGTGCACTTGCTGGTTAGTTGTGCGGAATTGCAAAAGTGTGATTGCAATTTCGTGCACCAAGTTTTTGGCGCCGTTGCCGGGGATTGTTCGAGTTTGGACAACTGACGGCTTATCTTGTTGCTTAGATTAGGACTGTTTTATTTTTGTTGGTTTAGAGTCTTTTAGTTGAGTCTAGTTTCATATTCTAAGTTTGGTGTCAATTGCATGCTTTTATTTTTCTTTTAATTTTCGAATTTGCATGTCCTTAGTCCCTTTTTTATCCTTAAAAATTCTAAGTTTGGTGTCTTCTTTGTGTTTTTCCTTTAAGTTTTCGAAAATTTGTGTCTGATTTTCTAAAAATTTTAAGTTTGGTGTCATTTTGTTGTTTTTCTCTTTCCTCATTTCAAAAACCAAATCTTTTTCACACAAATTTTTCAATCATATCTTTCTAATTGCTAATCTCAAAATCTTTTTAATTAACTAATTGATTCAGTTTTCAATTTGTTTTGATCTTATTTTCTTTTAATTTTCGAATTTTTTTATTTTATTTTCCTTTTGTTTTTATTTTATTTTTCGGATAATTCAAAAAAAAAATTTATCTACTTGCAATCCATATCATTTCCCTTTATCCATCATGGACCTAAGTGGAATTGAACAGTCCAGAAGGACTCTGGGGTCTTATGCTAACCCCATTACAGCTGCATATGGCAGTAGCATCTGTACACCTCCCATCAAAGCAAGCAGCTTTGAGCTAAATCCTCAACTCATTATCATAGTGCAGCAAAATTGCCAGTATTCCGGTCTTCCACAGGAAGAGCCTACTGAGTTTCTGGCGCAGTTCTTACAAATTGCTGACACAGTACGTGATAAAGAGGTGGATCAGGATGTCTACAGACTATTACTGTTTCCATTTGCTGTAAAAGATCAAGCTAAGAGGTGGTTGAATAACCAACCTACAGCAAGCATAAAGACATGGAAACAATTATCAGACAAATTCCTGAATCACTTTTACCCTCCAAAGAGGATGACACAGCTAAAGCTGGACATCCAAGGCTTTAAACAAGAGGATAATGAATCCCTTTATAATGCCTGGGAGAGGTATAGAGGTATGCTAAGAAAATGCCCCTCTGAAATGTTTTCAGAGTGGGTACAGTTAGACATCTTCTACTATAGGCTTACAGAAAAAGCTCAGATGTCTTTAGACCACTCAGCTGGTGGATCTATACACATGAGGAAGACAATTGAAGAGGCTCAAGAGCTTATAGATACTGTTGCTAGAAATCAACATTTGTACTCTAGCAATGAGTTCTCCCCAAAAGAGGAAGTCATGGCAGTAGCCACTGATCCTAATCCTCAAGAACAGATGATTGAGCTTAATCAACAATTGCTCCTGATGACAAAACAGTTAGCAGAATTTAAAGAGATGCTCCATGAAACTAAAACTGCTAACAAGAACATAGAACTGCAATTGAATCAGGCAAAACAGCAGATATCTAAACAGATAACAGAGGAATGCCAAGCAATTCAACTGAGGAGTGGGAAGGCATTGAATAACACTGCTCAAGGTAGCAAAAAGCCAAATAAGGAACAATTGGCAGAGGATAACCAAACCACTGTTCAAAATCCCTCTGAGGACAGTAAGAGCCCAGAGAGGAACACTTTTGGCGTTCAAACGCCAGAAAGGGGGGGAAAGCTGGCGTTAAACGCCCATTCCCTGCCCAGTTCTGGCGTTCAAATGCCAGAAAAGGGAGAGAAGTTGGCGTTAAACGCCCAATCTTCACCCAATTCTGGCATTCAGACGCCAAGGGAGGATCAGACACCTGAGAGTGCTGACAGTAATCCCTCTAAAAAGGCTTCTTCAACCACTTCTGTAAGGAATAAACCTGCAACATCTAAGGTTGAAGAATATCAAGCCAAGATGCCTTATCCTCAGAAACTCCGCCAAGCGGAACAGGATAAGCAATTTGTCCGCTTTGCAGACTATCTGAGGACTCTTGAAATAAAGATTCCGTTTGCAGAGGCACTTGAGCAAATACCTTCTTATGCTAAGTTCATGAAAGAAATCTTAAGTCATAAGAAGGATTGGAGAGAAACTGAAAAAGTATTTCTCACTGAAGAATGCAGTGCAGTCATTTTGAAAAGCTTACCAGAAAAGCTTCAAGATCCAGGAAGCTTTATGATACCTTGCACATTAGAAGGCGCTTGCACCAAGACAGCCCTATGTGATCTTGGAGCAAGCATCAATCTAATACCTGCATCCACTATCAGAAAGCTTGGGTTGACTGAAGAAGTCAAACCAACCCGGATATGCCTCCAACTTGCTGATGGCTCCATTAAACATCCATCAGGCATAATAGAGGACATGATTGTCAAGGTTGGGCCATTCGCCTTTCCAAATGACTTTGTGGTGCTGGAAATGGAGGAGCACAAGAGTGCAACTCTCATTCTAGGAAGACCTTTCCTAGCAACTGGACGAACTCTTATTGATGTACAAAAAGGGAAAGTAACCCTGAGAGTCAATGAGGATGAGTTCAAGCTAAATGCTGTAAAAGCTATGCAGCATCCAGACACACCAAATGACTGCATGGGCGCTGACATTATTGACTCTCTGGTGGAAGAGATCAATATGACTGAAAGCCTAGAATCAGAGCTTGAGGACATCTTCAAGGATGCTCAACCTGATCAAGAAGAACCAGAGGAAACAAAGGAATTTTCGAAAATTCCTCAGGAGGAGGATAAGCCTCCCAAACCTGAACTCAAACCACTACCACCATCCCTGAAGTATGCATTTCTGGGAGAGGGTGACACTTTTCCAGTGATTATAAGCTCTACTTTAAATCCACAGGAAGAGGAAGCACTGATTCAAGTGCTAAGGACACACAAGACAGCTCTTGGGTGGTCCATAAGTGATCTTAAGGGCATTAGCCCAGCTAGATGCATGCACAAAATCCTGTTGGAGGATAATGCCAAACCAGTGGTCCAACCACAGAGGAGGCTAAATCCAGCCATGAAGGAAGTGGTGCAGAAAGAGGTCACTAAATTACTAGAGGCTGGGATTATTTATCCTATTTCTGACAGCCCCTGGGTGAGCCCTGTACAAGTTGTCCCCAAAAAGGGAGGCATGACAGTGGTTCATAATGAAAAAAATGAACTGGTTCCTACAAGAACTGTCACAGGGTGGCGTATGTGTATTGATTACAGAAGGCTCAATACAGCCACCAGAAAGGATCATTTTCCTTTACCATTCATAGACCAAATGCTAGAAAGACTAGCTGGTCATGATTATTATTGCTTTTTGGATGGCTATTCAGGTTACAACCAAATTGCAGTAGATCCTCAGGACCAAGAGAAAATAGCATTTACTTGCCCTTCTGGCGTGTTCGCCTACAGGAGGATGCCTTTTGGTCTGTGTAATGCTCCTGCAACCTTTCAGAGATGCATGTTATCCATCTTCTCTGATATGGTGGAGAAATTCCTGGAAGTCTTCATGGATGACTTCTCAGTATATGGAGACTCATTCAGCTCCTGTCTTAACCACCTAGCACTTGTCCTAAAAAGGTGCCAAGAGACTAACCTGGTTTTAAACTGGGAGAAATGTCACTTTATGGTGACTGAAGGAATTGTCCTTGGACACAAAATTTCAAGCAGGGGAATAGAGGTGGATAAGGCAAAGGTAGAGGTAATTGAAAAATTACCACCACCTGCCAATGTTAAGGCAATCAGAAGCTTTCTGGGGCATGCAGGATTCTACAGAAGGTTTATAAAGGATTTTTCGAAAATTGCAAAACCTTTGAGTAACCTGCTAGCTGCTGACACACCATTTGTGTTTGACACACAGTGTCTGCAGGCATTTGAGACCCTGAAAGCTAAGCTGGCCACAGCACCAGTCATCTCTGCACCAGATTGGACATTGCCATTTGAACTAATGTGTGATGCCAGTGACCATGCCATTGGTGCAGTGTTGGGACAGAGGCATAACAAGCTTCTGCACGTCATTTATTATGCCAACCGTGTTCTAAATGATGCACAGAAGAATTACACAACCACAGAAAAAGAGTTACTTGCAGTGGTCTATGCCATTGACAAGTTTAGGTCCTATCTAGTGGGATCCAAAGTGGTTGTGTACACTGACCATGCTACTCTTAAATACTTACTCACAAAGCAGGATTCAAAACCCAGGCTAATAAGATGGGTGTTGCTTCTGCAAGAGTTTGATATAGAAATAAGAGACAGAAAAGGGACAGAGAACCAGGTAGCTGATCATCTGTCCCGAATAGAACCAGTAGCTGGGGCGTCCCTCCCTTCTACTGAGATTTCTGAGACTTTCCCAGATGAGCAACTCTTTGCCATTCAGGAAGCTCCATGGTTTGCAGATATTGCAAACTATAAAGCTGTGAGGTTCATACCCCAGGAATACAGCAGAGTGCAAAGAAATAAATTAATTTCAGATGCCAAGTACTACCTATGGGATGAGCCATATCTCTTTAAGAGATGTGCAGACGGAATGATCCGCAGATGTGTACCCAGAGAAGAAGCACAAAGGATCCTATGGCACTGCCATGGATCACAATATGGAGGACATTTTGGAAGTGAGCGAACAGCCACTAAAGTCCTCCAATGTGGTTTCTACTGGCCTACTCTCTATAAAGATGCCTGAGAGTTTGTGCGTAACTGTGACAGTTGCCAAAGAGCTGGTAACTTGCCTCACGGATATGCCATGCCTCAACAAGGGATATTAGAGATAGAATTGTTTGATGTATGGGGAATTGACTTCATGGTTCCATTCCCACCATCATACTCAAACACTTACATTCTGGTGGCAGTGGACTATGTATCTAAGTGGGCAGAAGCAATTGCTACACCCACCAATGATACCAAGACCGTGCTGAAATTCCTCCAGAAACACATCTTCAGCAGGTTTGGTGTTCCCAGAGTGCTAATCAGTGACGGGGGCACTCATTTCTGCAATAGACAGCTATACTCTGCTATGGTCAGATATGGAATTAGCCACAAAGTGGCAACTCCGTATCATCCACAGACAAATGGGCAAGCTGAAGTCTCTAACAGAGAGCTAAAAAGAATCCTAGAAAGGACTGTGATGGCCCGAAGAAAGGATTGGGCAAAGAGTTTGGATGATGCTCTGTGGGCATACAGAACAGCATTCAAGACTCCTATAGGAACCTCTCCATACCAACTGGTGTATGGGAAGGCCTGTCATCTGCCCGTGGAACTGGAACATAAAGCCTACTGGGCAACCAGGTTCCTAAACATGGATGCTCAATTAGCTGGTGAAAAAAGATTGCTCCAGCTAAATGAGCTAGAGGAATTCAGACTCAATGCCTTTGAAAATGCAAAAATTTATAAGGAAAAGGCAAAGAAGTGGCATGACAAGAAGTTGTCATCCAGAGTCTTTGAGCCAGGACAAAAAGTTCTGCTCTTCAACTCTAGGCTCAGATTGTTTCCAGGAAAACTTAAGTCCCGGTGGAGGGGTCCGTATGTGATTACAGGAGTGTCACCATATGGATATGTTGAGCTTCAGGATATTGATTCTGACAAAAAGTTCATTGTTAATGGACAGAGAATCAAGCATTATCTTGAAAGCAATATTGAGCAGGAATGCTCAAAACTGAGGCTGGAATGATCCTCAGTAAAGGTCCAGCTAAAGACAATAAAGAAGCGCTTCCTGGGAGGCAACCCAGTCATTAGCAGGTTATATGTTTTGTTTCTACAGAGGCAAGTATCAAAAATGAAGGAATTCACAGAGTTACAGAAGGATTTGGTGCAAAAAGCAGAGAAAAAGAGCTTACTGACGAAAAAATGCCAGTAAGGGGCATTTTGGGCGTTAAACGCCAGAATGGGCACCATTCTGGGCGTTTAACGCCAGGTGTGCAGCATCCTGGGCGTTTAGCAAAACGCCCAGTGATAAAGGAAATCCTGGCGTTTAACGCCAGCCAGGGCACCTGGCTGGGCATTAAATGCCCACATTGGCTAACAAATGGGCGTTAAACGCCAGAATGGATACCATTCTGGGCGTTTAACGCCAGAAAGGTGGGGGACCAAGATTTTGCTTTCCAATCAAATTTTTTTTCAAACTTTCCTTTTCTTACCCATACCTTTCTACATAAACACATTTCAACCTTTCATCATTCACTTTCAAATCTTCAAAAAATCAAAATCATTCTTCAAATCTCTCTCAAATCAATCCCAAATTTTCTCAAAAACTCACCCTTCTCTCAAATTCTCTCCATATCTTCTCAAATCTCCTTTCAATTTTTTCAAAATCTCTTTCCCCCCTTATAAAAACACGTTCGGCCTCCTCATCCCCCCACACCATTCGAATTTGCTCTTCTCCTCCCTCTCTTCTTTCCTTTCTTTTGCTTGAGGACAAGCAAACCTCTAAGTTTGGTGTGCTTTTCCGTGATCACTGAGTCAAGATTCATCAAGATCATGGCTCCTAAGGGAAAACAAACCAATTTAAGAGGAAGGAAAGAAAATAATCCAAAGAATCTTTGGAATCAAGAGAAGTTCTTAACCAAAGAACATGAAGACCATTATCACAAAATAATGGGTCTGAGGTCAGTGATCCCGGAAGTTAAATTCGATCTGAAAGAAGATGAATATCCGGGGATCCAAGAGCAAATTCGAAACAGAGGATGGGAAGTTCTAACCGATCCTGAGATAAAGGTTGGAAGAAATATGGTTCAGGAATTCTACTCAAATCTGTGGCTAACAGATAAGCAGAGAATGACTGGAACTGCTTACCATACTTATAGAACCATGGTCAGAGGAAAAGTTATGTACTTCCATCTGGACAAAATAAGAGAAATCTTCAAATTGCCTTAACTGCAGGATGACCCTGAATCCTTTAATAGGAGAATGGTGAGAGCAGACAAAGGGTTGGATCAAGTTATAGAGGACATATGCCTCCCTGGAACTAAGTGGATAACCAATTCAAAGGGTGTCCCAAACCAACTCAAGAGGGGAGACCTCAAACCAATTGCAAGAGGTTGGCTAGACTTTATTGGGCGTTCCATATTGCCCACTAGCAACCGTTCTGAGGTCACTATCAAGAGATCAGTGATGATTCATTGCATTATGCTTGGAAAAGAAGTGGAGGTTCATCATGTGATTGCTTGTGAGATCTACACAATTGCAAATAAGAATTCCACTGAAGCCAAACTGGCCTACCCAAGCTTGATTTCCTTGCTCTGTAAAGAGGCTGGGGTAAAGATGGGAGTAGATGAATTCATACCCATTAAACATCCAATCACCAAGAAGTCAATGGAAGGACAAATGCAAGACAACTCTATCAAAAGGAGGGCGCAGGAGTTCCTCCCTGAATTTCCTGAAATTGGCTACTGGGCCAGCCTAGAAGCATCTATCACCAAGTTGCAAGAAACTATGGAGCAACTTAAGGAAGAACAGCAGAATCAGAACTGCATGCTCTGCAAATTGCTGAAGGAACAAGAGAAGCAGGGGCGTGAACTTCAAGAACTGAAACGCCAAAAATTCTCTCCTCAATTTGAGGGAGCATCCACTTCTCAAAATCAAGGTTGTTGAGTCCTAACTCTGTGAAAACCTCTATCATTAGGAGCCTATTTAAATTTTTGTTTTCTAATTTTTTAGTCTCATCTTATATCTATTTTTGAGTCTTGTTCTTAATTCATAATTAATAAAATTTAAAATTCATGTCTTAAAGCTATGAATGTCCTATGAATCCATCACCTCTCTTAAATGAAAAATGCTTTAATCACAAAAGAACAAGAAGTACAGGATTTCGAATTTATCCTTGAAACTAGTTGAATTAGTTTGATGTGGTGACAATACTTTTTGTTTTCTGAATGAATGCTTGAACAGTGCATATGTCTTTTGAATTTGTTGTTTTAAGAATGTTAAAATTGTTGGCTCTTGAAAGAATAAAGGAAAAGGAGAACTGTTATTGAGGATCTGAAAAAATCATCAAATTGATTCTTGAAGCAAGAAGAAGCAGTGATTCAAAAAAAAAGAGAGAAATAAAGTTGTGATCCAAGGCAAAAGGAGTGTGCTTAAGAACCCTGGACACCTCTAATTGGAGACTCTAGCAAAGCTGGGTCATAATCTGAAAAGGTTCACCCAAGTATGTGTCTGTGGCATGTATGTATCTGGTGGTAATACTGGATGACAGAATGCTTTGGGCCACAACCAAGACTCATACACTAGCTATGTTCAAGAATCATTATACTTAACTAGGAGAATCAATAACACTATCTGAGTTCTGAGTTCCTATAGATGCCAATCATTTTGAACTTCAAAGGATAAAGTGAGATGCCAAAACTGTTCGGAAGCAAAAAGCTACTAGTCCCGCTCATCTGATTGGAGCTAAGTTTCCTTGATATTTTGGAATCTATAGTATATTCTCTTCTTTTTATCCTACTTTGATTTTCAGTTGCTTGGGGACAAGCAACAATTTAAGTTTGGTGTTGTGATGAGCGGATAATTTATACGCTTTTTGGCACTGTTTTTAGTATGTTTTTAGTATGATCTAGTTAGTTTTTAGTATATTTTTATTAGTTTTTAGTTAAAATTCACTTTTCTGGACTTTACTATGAGTTTGTGTGTTTTTCTGTGATTTCAGGTATTTTCTGGCTGAAATTGAGGGTCCTGAGCAAAAATCTGATTCAGAGACTGAAAAGGACTGCAGATGCTGTTGGATTCTGACCTCCCTGCACTCGAAGTGGATTTTCTGGAGCTACAGAAGCCCAATTGGCGCGCTCTCAACGGCGTTAGAAATTAGACATCCTGGGCTTTCCGGCAATATATGATAGTCCATACTTTGCTCAAGATTTGATGGCCCAAACTAGCGCTCAAAGTCACCCTCAGAATTCCCAGCGTTTAACGCTGGAACTGGCATAAAAATTGGAGTTAAACGCCCAAACTGGCATGAAAGCTGGCGTTTAACTCCAGAAAAAGTCTCTACACATGAAAGCTTCAATGCTCAGCCCAAGCACACACTAAGTGGACCCAGAAGTGGATTTTTACGTCATTTACTCATTTCTGTATACCCTAGGTTACTAGCTTACTATTAATAGGATCTTTTGACATTGTATCTGTACCTCATGACACTTTACACGTTTCTTTGTGTACTTCCCACGGCATGAGTCTCTAAACCCCATGGTTGGGGGTGAGGAGCTCTGCTGTGTCTTGATGGATTAATGCAATTACTACTATTTTTCATTCAATCATGCTTGCTTCCATTCTAAGATATCACTTGTTCTTAAACCGGATGAATGTGATGATCCGTGACACTCATCATCATTCTCAATTATGAACGTGTGCCTGATAACCACCTCCGTTCTACCTTAGATTAAGTAGATATCTCTTGGATTCTTTAATTAGAATCTTCGTGGTATAGGCTAGAACTGATGGCGGCATTCAAGAGAATCCGGAAGGTCTAAACCTTGTCTGTGGTATTCTGAGTAGGATTCAATGATTGAATGACTGTGACGAGCTTCAAACTCCTGAGGGCTGGGCGTTAGTGACAGACACAAAAGAATCACTGGATTCTATTCCGGCCTGATTGAGAACCGACAGATGGATAGCCGTGCCGTGACAGGGTGCGTTGAACATTTCCACTGAGAGGATGGGAGGTAGCCACTGACAACGGTGAAACCCTTGCATACAGCTTGCCATGGAAGGAGTCTTGCGTGCTTGATGAAGAAGACAGTAGGAAAGCAGAGATTCAGAAGATGGAGCATCTCCAAAACCTCAACCTATTCTCCATTACTGCAAAACAAGTACTTATTTCCTGTTCTTTTACTTTTCACAATCAAACCTGATAATTATTGATATCCTGACTAAGATTTACAAGATAACCATAGCTTGCTTCAAGCCGACAATCTCCGTGGGATCGACCCTTACTCACGTAAGGTATTACTTGGACGACCCAGTGCACTTGCTGGTTAGTTGTGCGGAATTGCAAAAGTGTGATTGCAATTTCGTGCACCACGCCCCGTACACCAAACAGAAAGCACAAAGAAAGGCGGTTTTTATTAACACTTCTTCAATCCACCACCACCGCTCACCTTTATAACAGTTACGAACTTTAAACACTACATCATCCCAAATCAATAATAGACCCCAGCCGTCCCTGCAGCCTCCACAAACTCCCAACTAACAGTACTATGTCCCCAAATTCTTGCAATATCATATTTAGTAAGCACCTATCTTTTTGTTTCAAGCAATCCTAACATGTTCAAGTTATACTTTATCTTCAAAGCTTTTACCATGCTTAATTTTTTATCTCCCATCAACCCCCTAATATTCCAACAACTCACAATCATTTAAACAAATTTTTACTCACCTTATTTTTATTCTTTGGCCGACTTCTTCTCGCCTTTTTCCTTTTGCTTTGCCAACTTTCTCTTCGCCGCTATTTCTTCATTCTGTGCTTGCAAAATCCCCATAATGTCTTCCTCTTCATCGTACAAAACCGCGCCCGATTCCACTGCCAGTGCCCAGGTTGCTTCATTTTCCTTCATCTGCTCTTCCTGCGTTTCCTTGCGTCCATCAACCCCTGAATAATTCTGCCATGTTTTTGTTTCGTACCCTGCCTCTGCCCTCAAGGTTTCCCCACCGTTAGCCACCTCCTATATGGCGCCATCTGCTATGCGGTTTGCTACCGTAGGCCTCCCCTTCCCGCTCGCCTGGTCCAGGCTCTCCGAGGACCCAGCCCGAGGATTCAAGGCCGCAATCTCCCTTGGCTGGTCCATCTGCTCCTGCCGCCGTACTGCACCTCGGGCGTTCACTCCCTCCCTCGTCGCCAGCCTAGAATCGCCACAATCGCCATCGATAGCCGCCTCTGCATCCAGGTCTGTTTCCTCCAGATCCCCCACCAAGGCTCGGTTCCCAGCCTCCAGAGGTCTCCACTCGGTCGGTACCACCCTCCCCATGTCGTCGGTAGAACCCTCGAGGGACCCTGGCCAGGCACGCAAGCCACACCGAGGAGCCGCCTTCACCGAAACCAGGGGAGCCTGCATGACTCGCGGACCATCCGACCCACCCGTGACCGCAAGAGAGAGAGCTCCAGCAACCCGGTCAGCCCACCTCCAAACCTGGTCAAGCCCATCATCTTCCACACTCTTCAAGCACCCTTCATAATTGACCTGCAGCCCACTAGCCTTTTTGTTTGTCTATTGGGCCACTTGAAAGCAAGCCCCACTCACTCCCTCAATGTTATATCTCACCGCATTATAGCACACCGGATGGGCCACAAGATAAGTATCATATAGTCTTGCATACCCTGCAATAACCCCTTCTCCTCAGTACCACAGACCTGCGTAACCGTTCTCTCAGACTCCGCCTCATTAATTCCCTCAAATTCCTTAGAATCTACTTTTCCATCAACCTTGGTACAACTAACTGAATTTGTTACTTGCATATCTTTTTTGAAATTCTAATAATCCACGTTAGCATCATTCAACTAACCCGTGAATTACTATTGTTTTGACTTTTGACTTCAATAATGATTATGATATTAACAAATAAAATTGTTATAGGTAAATTTTAACGGCTACGGATTCGTTACTCCTACTTTTACTCGAAGCAGCGCAGATAGAGAGGAACATAGAACAACCAAGGCGAGTAAAAGAGGCAAAAACCTAGCAAAGCCAATGATTTCTTCTTTGAATATGGAATTGAAAGAAATAGGAGAAATGTGTAAAATAAAAAAATTAGAGGGACAAATATTTAATTATTAATTAATTTAAAAATAAAAAACGGGGTTTATTTTGTAAATATTTTGTTAGTGGTTAATCTACTCCCACATAAAAGTGGGAGTAAGGAATCCATAGCCAAATTTTAACAAAGACAAATCTTCATAAGTATTGCTATTAATAAGAATTTGTTCTACTTTAAAGACAAACGGTATTTTTTAATTGGGCAGGTCAAAGACTAATCCATCATGTATTGATGCTCTATTTATTAAAGGTTTATCACTAACTAATAGATTGCTACTATACACACAAGACAAAATTCGAACTCTTAATACTTACTTAAAGTAGATGAGTAGAATAACATTTAACCAATCTAATTGTTAAGATAAATATTAATTATTTTTAATATTTTTATTATTAAAAAATTCTGAGAATTTGATTTTAATTATAACTTTAAAAAATATTTATAATATTAATTACTAAATATATATTTTATTTATTTTTTTAATAAAAAACTGTATATAATTTTATGTAGTATCCGGTGCCGGACATAAATCATACGCTAGTCAATATTAATTAACGAAACCTTTTGTCAATTATATTCTTAATCGAATCCATAAATAAATCTCAATCATACTTTGTTGCTCCACTGACGATCGATACATTGTAGCTTCTATCAGAGAATGACGCGGAGTCGCGGAATAGAGAAACGTACACATTATTACTACAGATGTCATTCACATTTATAAAAAAATAAAATGATATTATCAAAATAAGAGTGATATATATATATATATATATATATATATATATATATATATATATATATGGTTATTCTAGTATATTTATATTTCGGTATTTTAATTTTAACAACATTTAATAACCATGTAATCAACTATAGACATTGGCATACTAACATTTTTAACGTATATAGTTTAATTTTGATAAAATAACAATATAAAATATTTTATTAAATTATTCAATTACATCTATTTTTTTTGAATCACTATTCACATGATAAATATTATTCATTACTTAAGATAAATAAAAACTATTGTCTCATTGTTCCAGCAAAAACAATCTTCTTTCTTCACCTTTAGGCTCATGACCAATGTGATAATTACTTACAAGGGCAGAAACTTCCCTATCCAAAAAACACAGGACAGAAACTTGAAAGTTTGTTACTTTGTTTTACCATTTTGGTATATATATATATATATATATATATATATATATATATATATATATATATATATATATATATATATATATATATATATATATATAACTTTATATCACGATTTGGATCAAGTATATACATAGTCAAACATATGGTTTTCGAGTTAAAAACAAAAATTCGAAAACATTATTTTAGGACAACTCCAAACAGTGGCATGATTGCACTGATGGAAGTTCCTCCTATAAAACAAACAGAGGAGCACAATTGTGTTGCAATTACCAGTAAGTTATTAAACATATTAAATGGACAAGAAAGACGAATGAATGAAACATTCGTATGGTACTTCATTCATTTTAACTATATTATTGACAAAGAATGGTAAAATGGACAAAGGAGGGTCATCAATCAAAGTGCATTTTGTAAGTGTAAGAGACTCCAACCCTCTCAAAGCCATAGGCTTGCCCATGCCTTGTGCCTCTAAGGTCACACCCTGCAATGAGTTTTTCCATTATGCTGAGGTAATCCTACTCCTCGAAAAAAGGCCAGGGAAAAAATAGACAGGAAGTTAATAGAAAACAAAATTAGCAGCAATTTCTTGCAGACTCGAGCATAATTTAGAGATGATCAATAATTGCTTTGGTGAACTCGGTTGTCTTTGCTTTGCCTCCGAGATCAGCAGTTCGGTACTTCCCTTCTGCAATTGTGTTGAGGATGGCATTTTGAATTTGGTCTGCTTTGTCATGGAGATTCAAATGGCGCAACATTGAAACACCACTCAGCAGTAAAGCAGTTGGATTTGCCAAATTCTAAACAAGCACAAGTCCAGAGGAAATACAGGTAAGCAACAGAAATATAACTCTAATTTAAAAAGGTTGCAAGTAGGTTAGAACCTGTTTGTGACCAATACAGGAGAAGTAAACCAACAACAATTACTATTCACAATTTTTTACTTTTTAAAAAGAAAAGAAGATAACACCGAATTAGTTTTATGAGATTGCAGAGGGCAAACTGATATCGAGAACTTTCGGGAAACAAGCATTGAAATAAATCCCATATTCTGTAATAAGTTGATAACAAGGTGAAAAGATACATAACAGATAATATAAGGTTGAGAAAGGACTTAGCAGCTTACCTTTCCAGCAATATCAGGTGCTGAACCATGTACAGCCTCAGCTAGTGCAATACCTCCCTCACCAATGTTGCAGCTGAAACAGGTATATAATGATGTCAGATGATAAAATTGCAACTTCTAGCTTTTGTTGACCAAAGTGCAAAACTACCTTGGTGTCAAGCCCAAACCCCCAACCAAGCCAGCACAAAGGTCACTAATAATGTCGCCATACAGGTTTGGCATCACTAGTACATCAAAAAGAGCAGGATTCTTCACAAGCTGAGATTATAAAAGTGAATGAGAGTAATTCCATCTTCAATAATGAAAATGAATTTCCAAATACAGTTGCATCCTAAATCCAAGTTCACAAATATACCATCATGCAGCAATTGTCAATGACAACTTCCTCATACTTTATCTCAGGATACTTCTCCGCGACCTCACGACAACACTAAAACAAATTTCAAAATAAAAGGTTTCTATTAGGATTCACAAATAAAATAAGATAGATATTATAGGTAACTTGAACTTAATGATAGACCTTGAGGAAAAGACCATCAGTCTTCTGCATAATGTTGGCCTTGTGAATAGCAGATACCCTCTCTCTCCCATGTGCTTTGGCATAGTGGAAAGCATACTCAGCGACCCTTAAACTTGCTTGGCGTGTAATGATTTTGAGACTTTCTACTACACCTCTCACAACCTGTTATACAATAATACTGAAAGATACATCAATCAGAACTTGGTTGATAGTATCTAACATCAACTGTTGTAAAGCTTACCTGATGTTCAAGCCCACTGTACTCTCCTTCTGTGTTTTCACGGATTGTGATGAGATTTACATTATCATACCGAGTTTTGTAGCCAGGAAGGCTATAGCAGGGACGAACATTTGCATACAGATTAAGTTCTTTTCTTAGGGTAAGGTTCAACGAACGATGGCCTTTACCAATTGGGGTGGCCATTGGCCCTTTCAAGCCAACCTGATTTTTCCGAACTGATTCCAAACTTTCCCATGTCAGAAAGCTCTGTGTTCTAGGGTCAATTTCAGTCCCTACATAGTGCTCTTCCCACTCTATGGGCACATCATCTGCTTTGAATATCTAATCATTTCAATGGTAAGAATTCAGAGTTACAACTTTCAAAGAAACTACTCAATTCCATAAGAATATACTAACAAGTAGACATAACAAGAACCATATATAATTAGATAGCAAACCCGGGGAAAATAGAAATCAAATATCAAACAAGTGAAAAATTCATCATTGACAACTGCATAAATCAAATAAATCCACCCACGCTTATATTTAGGTCCTCCATTCATGCATTTACACAGACCTACACCATTCCATCTTTGTGTTTCAAGTTACAATCCCCTTCTATTGACAACTATAAACCAAACTAACTGATGGAAATATGACCAAAAAGAAAAAAAATGAAGCACAAGTTGTTGAAGTCTATTCAAAATCAAAACAAATTAGGCATGCAGCATTCACATTTTCTTAAGAAAGAGAGAGAAAAATATATATTGTATTCTTCAAATTTCAAACTATACATAACTATTTACTTATGTATTATCATCGTATTTTAATATAGTCATGCCTCCTAGAACACATTTTTAGCTGAAAATGTTAAGTATAAATTACAGTAGTAATACAAAGGACCTTCACACAAAACCAACCATCCATGAGAAACAATTATATGAAACAGTAGGGGAAAACGAGAGTTGAAACCTGTTTGACAGATTCGGCGATTTCGGGGCCAATACCGTCGCCGGGGAAGAGAGTGGCACGGATCGGAGCGGAGGAGAAGAATCTGGCAGCGGTGGAGCGGTTTCCAAGGGTTCGTTTGAGAAGCTGTAAGCCAGAAGAAGCCATAGTTGACGAAGCCACGCTCTTTAACCCAAAATTAAAAGCAGCCACTGCGTCGATTCGGAACGAAAAATTAATTAAAAAACGGATTAGTTAAGAGATTAATAATACATCAGTGTGGTATTGTAGATTTGGAAGGAACGGTTGCTAGGGATTCAAAAAGAAACAACCTTTGGGTGGAGGATTCAAAATGCAAGTGCTTGACCTTGGTTGAGTTGAGAATGAATTGTGAACATTAGAAAACAGAACAAGCTTTTTTTTTCTTTTTCATTAATGTAATGTGTATATTTTTCTCTTTTCTGAAACAACGGTGCGGATTCCCTTTGTTTAGTGTCTAAAAAAAAGAAAAATAGACAAAAGTACACCCGAATTTTTACACGGTGGACAGATGTATTCCTGAATTTTTTAATGAGTTATTTGTACACATGAATATAAAATTCCGTTGTCAATTCTACTCAATCTGAGTAAATTTTTCGACGGTGGTGGAGGCCAGGTAGCACGGTATTGTATGATGTAGCCAATTTGAGGGGACAATTCATTATGAAATTTGTTGAAATAAATACAAGAAAAGGGAATAATAAAATCATTGTTCATCTTCTTCCTTCTCTAATTTTTTGAACCATATGAACCCTAACACAGGGTGTAGACCTTTTATTGGTCTTGATGGCACATTCTTAAAGGGCTTCTATAGAGGACTTCTACTCACTGCAATAGGTCAAGATGCCAACAACCAGATTTTTCCAATTGCTTATGTCGTGGTGGATTCAGAAACCAGAGATAACTGGAAATGGTTCTTGGAGCATTTACACAATGACTTCGACAACTATAAGGTTTATGGTTGAAACTTCATTAGTAACCAACAAAAGGTATGTAAAACAGGGTCTAATTCCGGCTATGCAACAAGTTATGCCTGGAGTTCATCATCGCTTGTGTGATATGCATATTTGGAATAATTTCACAAAGAGATGGAAGGACAAACAACTTAAAGGAGCAGTGTAGGAGTGTTGTCGAGCCACCACAACTCAAGAATTTGATGCTGCAATGTTGAGACTGCAACGGATCAATACTGGAGCATGGGAATATCTGAACAAGCTTGATCAGAAGTAGTGGAAGAAAATCAGCAAGTAGAAACAATGGCTGCAACTCAAAATTAATTGCTTTGGACAAAGGAATTTTTTGGCTTTGGTGTTCTCATTTGGACCTGCAGATTTCTGATTAGAGTTTAAAAATTGTTGTTATCATTTCCTGTGTTAGGGTTCATATGATTCGAAGAGATTAGAGAAGAAAGAAAATGAACAGTGATTTCATTATTCCTTTTTCTTATATTTATTTCAACAAATTTCATAATGAATATTTCTATTTTCTACAGTGTCACCTCAAATTGGTCACATTATACAATACCGTGCCACCTAGCTTCCACCACCGCCGAAAAATTTACTCAGGTCACGGAAGGGTAGAATTGACAACGGAATTTTATATTCATGTGTGCAAATGACTCGTTAAAAAATTCAGGAGTACATTTGTCCACCTTGTGAAAATTCAGGTGTACTTTTGTCTATTTTTAAAAAAAAATATAAATATTATCATAGTGATATATAGATAATAAATAAATAAATAAATAAGTCTTTAATTTTTAAATTTATAGATATTTAAATTCTTAAAAATTTAAAAATATATTTAAATCTTTGATTTTCATAAAATTTAGATATCTCGATCATTGTGTTTAATTTATCTTATTTTAAAAATTTTTCCATGTGTGTATCTGTACATCGACCAAATCAGTACAACAAAAATTACGTTTGATTTTTTTGTTGGGTCTGACAAACCCAAATAAACAGAGAAATCGATTTGTCCAGGTTTTAAGAATGTTGGAAACTTAAATGTATTTTCAAATTCTCGAGGATTTAAATATATGTGGATCCAAAAGGTCAATGACCTATTTGTTATTTTTCTAAAAAAATTAATATTTTTATATTTTATTTGATAATATTCACACAAGACATCACAAATAGTTAAAAGTTATTTTTATTTTTTTACCATTTCTAATTTATACTATCATATTACTTAAATACGGCTTTTTTTACCGTCATTCTTCACCAAAGAAACAATTTAAATCAAGAAAGAAAATCCAATACTATAAAAAAATTATTAATTCAAAAATATTAAATAAAAAATATTTTAAAAAAAGAAACTAAAAAATGAGAATTGCTCTTGTTTTTAGAAAATTCTTACTATCATTATAAATATACACTACAAGAAAATGAAATATTTGTAACAAAATATTTGTATCAAATTTAAAATTTTTATAAATTATAGGTTTTTTGTAACAATAATTAATTATTGTTACAAAATAAGAATATTTTGTAACAATAAAAATATTTGTTACAAAATATTTCAATATTTTGTAATAACTTGATTTATTTTGTTACAAATTATGTTGGCTTTCGTATCGAATTGTTGTTTTGTTACAAAATGTTATAATGTTTTGTAACAAAAGAATATATTGTTGCAAAAATTCAAAATATTTTGTAACAAAATATCTATTTGTTTCAAAATTTCTAAATATTTTGTAACAAAAAATTAAGTTGTCACAAAATACAATATTTTTGTAACAAGTTATTTATTTGTCACAAAAATTCAAAGATTTTTTGTAACTAATAAAAAATTTTGTTTCAACATACTAAATGTAAGACTTTGAATTTTTAAAAATTAACATAATAAGTTATTTATGATTTATTATATTTATTTAAGATTTTATATTCAAAAATTTATTTTACTAAAAATATTTAAGTCAAATTAATGATAGTTTGACTTTAAAATTATTTTAAAAATTAAATAATAAATTATTTATAATTTAAAATAATAATAAAATAATATTTTAAAAATTACTCTAATTCTTAAAATTAAAATATTTATTTTAAAATAATTTAAAAATTTATAATTAAATAATATCTTTATATAACTAATATTAAATTAAAATTAATTTTCAGTTATTATACTATCTTTATTTTTGTTAAAAATATTTAAGTTGCTCAATCCTCTAACCCTATCTTTTTCTTGTAAGACTCAGAATTTTTGAAAAATGTTATTATAAGTTAATTTTAATTTATTAATTTATTAAATATTTTATTTTTAGAAATTATTGTATTAAAAATAATTAAATTAAATTTTGATAATTAAATTAAAAAATTTTCTTAATCTTATAATATTGAATAATTTTCTATATTTAAACGATAAAACTTAATAGTTGTAAGAGAATACGAATTTTATATGATTCGAGTTAAATAATTAATATTTTATAATTTAATACTCATATTTTGGAAAACAAAGAGAATTAATCATACTGTGTCTAATTTTTTTTGAATTAGAATATTTATTAAAAAATAATTTATATATTGATGAACAAATAATACTTTTTTTAAAGATAATTTTATTAGATTAAACTTAGTTTTTAATACCATTTTATATCTTAATTATATTGTCAATTGTCCTCAAAATAAAAACCTAATTTGCTAAATACTTCCTAAGACTCTAACCCTAATTTCCCCCTTCCTTTCAGCCGCCACACCCCCTTCAACTTTTCCTTCCTTCCAAAATCACACAGACCCAGCACATAGCAGCAGAAAAAAGATAAAAAAGAAAGAAATCAGTAGAAAGAAAGAAAGAAAGAAAACATTGAGGGAGAGAAGGAGAAACGGAGTTAGAGAAGAGAAGAGAGTAGAGGGGGACGGCCAGCGCTGGTGGGCCGAGCTGCTCGCCGCCATCGTTGCTAGCACCAACGCGGAGGAGGGAGCCAGAGGAGAAGAAGCACAACGCCGTAGATGAAGCTCGCCGCTGCTGCATCACGCCTCGCGAACCACTACTCGTCGCATCTGTCGTCATCTTCGCGGGTTCCGGTCGCCGTCGTCGTCTCTTCCGTGAAGCCCGTCGCCGCCATCCTTCTCGCTATGAAGCCAGCGCCGCCATCGTCATCATCACGGGCTGCTGCTGCGCGTGATGCCGCCGCCGCTGCCTCTGAGTCCGTCGCCGTCAAGCAGAACCACGGGCAGAGACAGGATCCCTAGGTGAGAGATAGAGAACCTGGGAGGGCCGCGACCAGTCCAGTCGCTGCGACCAGTTACCGGCGTCGTCTTTGTCTGAACCACCGCCAGATCTGCCACTGCCGAAGCTTCTGGCTGCGCCTCTGCTGTCGGTGGAGCATGCCGTTACTGAGATCATTGTTGCTGCTACTCCAAGAGTAAAGTTGTTGCTACTAGGAATTTAAAACAAACGAAGGGTTTGTTGCGATTAATTACCTGACTTTCGGCTAATTGAGGTAGGGGATTTTATTTTGAAATTAATTGTTTTAATTTATGAATGCCATGGAAGTCTAGGGTTTATTTTTTTAGAACTTCTGATTAAGGATATTGTTTTTGATTATCAGAACTTGTGAATATTAGGGCTGTTGATTATTGTTCTGTGTTGTTCTTTGTTGCCAGCATGGGACTTTATGCAGAGTCTAAAAAGGTATGTAATTTCCGTCATCTAGCTTGCTTCATGATCCTTGCGTTTGTTTTTGGAATTCACTTCAAGAGGTTTATGAATTATAAAATTGTTTGAAGCTCATGAATGTATATTAACATGAACTTTCATATTCATTCAAATAAAGTGAATACTAATCTAATGGATGGAATGATATATTGATTTATTATATATATGGAATTAAAATTGATGAGATGCTGTTACATACTAATCTTTAAAGCCATCTGCATCCAAGTTATGTAGCTGAAGTGATAGCAAGAAAAAGATACATGTAAAACAAAATGTAAATATTTCTGTAAAGAGATTTTCAAAGAAAAAAATACTATGAAGTGATAGTTTCTCTTATTATAAGGTAAATGGGCATCACTAATTCATCAGACTTAGTACTTATTAGTAATGGAGGATCAGTTCATAATATGAGTCATTGGATTGACAACAATCTTTTTAGTAATGCAGTAGACAATAATTCATTCAATCTTATTATTGTTTGTGATTATTCATGGTAAATGTGCTGCTGTCCTGTTATTCTTTGTGTTTTTGTGGCTTAATTGTGATTAGATTGTGACTGTCTTGATCAAATTGTTGAGGATTGTTGCCTTTAGATTTGGTTGCTCCAATTGAATATCTATAGTTTTTGTTTTCATGATTTGTTGGTTTGTTGGTGATTATTTAAAATTTGGAATGCTTTGGCTGGGTTGATATTGTTGCTGATTTTGAACCTGGGCTTTGGCTTTGTTGTTGCATTTTCATTTGAATTTCTGGATATTGTTGTTCTACGGCTTCAATTTTCATTTCACACGGCCTTCCACTAAACCAAGCTTTCAACATAGATTTTGGATCTTTACCGAAAACCTCCCTAGGAATATGAGATTTCACACTTAGTTGCTTCCTTCTCTTGAATTTACTGCTAAGAGATTAACTTGCTATCATTTCAGAACATTGTCAAGCATGGGTTTGGAAGGTGAGCTTTTATTCATGAGATTTTATCACAAAGGGAAAGTTATCATATTTTTAAGAGCTATTATTCAACTGATGTACACTTTTATTAGATCGTTCTTATTCATGAGCTTTTATTTAATTCTCTAATTATCTATGACATAGGATCTATTAATTATTCAATAATTAGTTTCTTGGTTTGAGTATTTAAGTATTAGATTTTGATATCATTATGAATAAAATTATATGTTTTGTTTCTGAATATTACTTGTGGCAATGGCTTTTCAGCTTTCCGAGGCAAAAGAAAATGTTACATGATCATCACTCCTTTGAACATCATTCAGTGTTGTGTAAATATCATATTAACAACAATTTTATACTAACTATCTTTTTATTATCACATTCAATTATCTTATAATAGAAGGTAACCCTCTTTAATTTGTATATAGATCTATTTATCACATTTTACTTGTGTCATGGTTGAAAAATGACAAATGTCCTATTATTTGGTTTGATAAATTTGGTTGGGTATGGCTGAGACATAAGTTGTGAATTGGTTGTGTTTGTTGGAACCGTGGACGGTGGAAATATCCAAGTTTTAGGGAAGGTTCTGCCGAAATTTTTCTAAACATTTTGGATAAAACTTAGTTGAAAAATTATAATTAGTGTTATATCTTGTTTATAACTTTTTTGTTTCGGTTTTTCTTATTTACAGGAGTGCTGAAATGGTGACCATATGCTACCTTGAGGGCTCAAGAATGTTTTGATGCATAGAGACACTAATCTATGTTAGAACTTTTATGTTTTGGTTGAACTTTTATGTTAGAACTTTTATGTTTTGGTTGAACTAATCAATGTACTCACTAGGTAATGTTATTTTGTTTCAAGACAATTTTAGCTAAAAGGATCTTGTTTGACTTATGTATGTTTTTGCATATTATATACATGTAAACTTGCTTATTAAAATCGTTAATATATTAGTTAATTTAAAAAATAATTTAGTAAATTATGCATGTAATTTGTAATTAAAAAAAAGTTGTTACAAAATAATTAATTTGCTTTCGTAATTAAAGAAAAAAATGTTACAAAATCATGTTACATTTTGTAACAAAATTTTTTGATAGGAAAAAAATTGACTGTCACGAAAAATACCTTTAAGATCAAAATTTGTTATCACTTTTGTAACAGCTTCTGATTTTTTGTATTAGAAAAAATTGTTACAAAATATCGTATTGAATTGTAACAGTTCTATTTTTCGTTACAAAAACTTTTTGTAACGGGACTTACTGCAATGGACCCTTTTTTTGTTACAAAAAATTTTTGTTTCAAAATTTCAACGTTTTGTAACAATATTTTTTGTTACAAATACGCCTTTTTCTTGTAGTGATGTTCTTCTCACCCATCACATATCTATTGTGTTTTGCCATGAATCTAGACATACATACCTCTAAAAGAATGAGAAAAAATTTGTTATAGTAGTGAGTGTAAGGTGAAGAGTGTATTCGGAGGAAAAGAAAAATAAAACTAAAAGTGAAGGAGATTCAAAAAATAAAGAAGTTGAGATATAATGGATAGAGGAGATACGAAAAAGAAAGGTGGTAATGAGAAGAAATAGAAAAAGACTATAGGAAAAAAGAAGGGAGATGAATGACAGACATAGAGAAGATAATAGAGAAAAAAAAGAAAAAAATGTTAGGATAGAAGGATAAAAGTTAAAATTATGAAATTTAATAAAAGGTATAAATAAAAAATTTATGTCTTAATATTTGTGTCTCAATGTCTTACTGATTTGGTAATATATAAATATTGTGTATTTGTGGATTATTGTGTACTAACGTGTCTTTCTTTATTTTGTGTATTCAAAAAGTAAACATAGAACATATATGTTAGCGTGTCATCGTGTCTTAAAATTTGGTGGACACCCACTAAATAAACACTACCTAAGGTAGCTTGTGATTTCAGGCTGCATTTGTTTGGTGGGGCATGGACTCTAATACATAGATATGGTGGTATACATTCATCGTTTGTTTGATGAAACACATATTTTTGAAGGATACAGTGACACACAAACATACATAAAATACATGTATTTGGTCTTTTTATGAAGTTTGGGAGAGGTACAAGCTGATACTCAGAAAATATCCTCCTAACATATTTTCAGATTGGATTCAGTTGCAGATCTTTTATGACGGAGTTACTGAGGCCGCCAAAATGTCTTTAGATAATTCTGCAGGTGAATCTCTTCACATGAAAAAGATTCCCAAAGAGGCTATGGATTTGATTGAAATGGTTGGTAACAACTAATATCTGTATTCCTCTGAAAGAACCCCTGTGAGAAAAGGAGTCATAGAATTGGATGCTTTGGACACTATTCTCAGAACAAGGCCATGTCTCAACAGATTAGTGCTATTAATCAACACTTGAGTGAATTACAAGTCTTAGCCATCAATACACAAGATACTTCTTATGAAATAAGTGATGGGTTCCCTCAAGGTGAGAGTTATGATTATGGTCAGCTTCTCCCTGAACAGGTCAATTACATGAGAAATTTCTCTAGACCCCCCAACAATGATCTTTACTCCATGACTTTTAATCCGGGGTGGAGGAATCACCCAAAATTTGGGTGAGAAAATCAACCACAGAAGCAACAAAATTTCAACAGCAACTCTTAGGACAATTTCAATCAGAACAACTTCAACAACTGCCAGTTTCAGTCCTCTCAACCACAACAAGCTCCTTCTCATTCTCAAAAATCATCTAAATTAGAATCTATATTTGAAAAACTCTCCAAGAGCACTCATAGTTTTATGCAGAAAACCAGAGCTTCACTCAAAAACTTGGAGATTCAAGTGGGTTAGTTGAGCAAACAAGCACCTGAGAGGCCTCCTAATACTCTTCCTAGTGACACAGTGCCCAATCCAAGAGAAGAGTGCAATGCCATACATTTGAGAAATGGTAACTTAGTAGATTCACAAGCAAAGGTCAGTGAGGAGCCGGTTGAAAAAGAAGCTCTGGAAAAAGCTGAGAACACTGTAGTACACGCCCCCTCAAGGCACCCGGATTTTCTGGTTGATCTTAAGCAATATTCGGCGAACCCTAAGGCACCTGACTGCAAGCCTAAGATGCCATATCCTCAAGGGCTTTAGAAGGCCTCCAAAGACAAGCAAACTTTTAGATCTTTAGAGGTGTTCATAAAGCTCCAAATCAATATTCTTTTTGCAGAGACCCTTGAGCAAATGCCTCTTTTGAAGCTTACCTAGAACATCTTTTCTTGGTCTTAAAATGGTGCCAAGAAACAAACCTTGTTTTGAATTGGGAAAAATGTAATTTTATGGTAACTGAAGGCATTGTTCTTGGACACTGGATTTCAAGCAAAAGAATTGAGGTTGACAAAGTTAAGGTGGAGGTAATTGAAAAGTTATCACCACCCACCAATGTGAAGGTAATGCAGAGTTTTCTAGGCCATGCAAGATTTTATAGAAGGTTTATAAAGGATTTTCCTAAGATTTCTAAGCCTTTGAGCAACTTTTTGGTTACAGACATTCTTTTTTGTTTTGATGATGATTGTTTGCAAGCCTTTGAGACTCTAAAAGCTAAGTTTGTCTCTGCTCCCATCATAGCTCCTCCCAACTGGGATTTACCATTTGAATTAATGTGTGATGCCAGTGATCATGCTATAGGAGCTATCCAGAGACAAGACAAGCTTGTGCACATCATTTACTATGCTAGCCATGTACTAAATGATGCGCAGAAGAATTATACAACTATAGAAAAAGAGTTACTAGCTATAGTTTATGCATTTAATAAGTTTAGGTCTTATTTAATTGGTTATAAGGTTGTTGTTTATACTGACCATGATTCTCTTAAATACCTTTTAACAAAATGGACGCTAAACCAAGATTGATCAGGTAGGTGCTCCTTCTTCAGGAGTTTGATATTGAGATTAGAGATAGGAAAGGGTCAAAGAATCAAGTAGATGACCATCTTTCCATAATTGAGTCTGAAGAAGGGACACAACAACCCACTCCAGTGATTGAGACCTTCCCAGATGAGTAACTCTTTATGATTCAGAGGATCCCGTAGTTTGCAGACATTGCAAACTACAAGCCATGAGATTTATCCCCAAGGAGTACAATAAACAGCATGTTAAAAAGCTTTTAAATGATGCCAAGTACATCTTGTGGGAAGAACCTTACCTTTTCAAGAGATGCTCATATGGTATTATCTGGCGTTGTGTCTCAGATGAGGAAACACAACAGATTCTCTGGCGTTTTCATGTTCCGAGTAAGGAAGCCACTTTGGTGGTGAGAGGACATCAACTAAGGTCCTCTAGAGCAATTTTTATTGGCTGACTCTCTTTATAAATTCTCAGGATTTTGTGAGGAACTATGACAAGTGCCAGAGAACTAGGAATCTTCCCAGCAACCATGAGATGCCACAACAAAGAATATTGGAGATTGAGTTGTTTGATGTATGGGGTATTGACTTCATGGGGCCTTTTCCACCCTCATATTCAAACACTTACATTCTGGTGGAGGTTGATTATGTGTCCAAGTTGGTGGAAGCAGTGGCTTTGCCCACTTATAATGCAAAAGTGGTGCTGAGCTTTCTTCAAAGATATATCTTCAGCCGGTTTGATGTCCCAAGGACACTGATTAGTGATGGAGGAAGCCACTTCTGCAATAGACAGTTGGACTCACTTCTGCAGAGATATGGAGACCATCATAAGGTGGAAACCTCTTATCACCTATAGACAAGTGGACAGGTTGAGGTCTCCAACAGAGAACTCAAGAGGATTCTGGAAAAGACCATTAGTGCCTCACGGAAGGATTGGGCTAGGAAGCTTGATGATGCTCTTTGGGAATACCGGACAATATTCAAGACTTCTATCGGCATGTCCCCATATCACTTGGTCTATGGCAAGGCCTGTCACTTGCCAGTGGAGTTAGAGCATAGGACAATCAATGTAACAACCTAGTTTTTGAGTACGTGAGATCTTTTCTGAAGACACGGATTTTTCCGGAAGATCGGTAAAGGGAACACCTCTGCTGTATCATAAAGCATCTCAATCTACATTATCATTATGTCATCTTTAAGCCAGGACTTCTTTTGAGGCAAGCTCGACAACACAATCATAAAGAACCTAGTTTTTGAACCGTATCAATTAGGAGTTTTGATTCTGGTTACCATAAATAGTCTCAGTTTGACGAACCAGACTGGATTGATGAGAGGAGAAAGATAATAATATAATATTATATTAGTAGTAGAAGCCGCTTGAATGATATCATAATATTACCTGATTTATTTTAGTTAAAAACAGAAGATCAGTTTAATCGAATTCACATTTTATTGGTACAGCTTAGCACCAACACTCTTTGATGACTTTAGCAATGTTAATGCCTCATCATACATGTTCTATTCTCATATTACATATGTTACTAGTGTCATTTATGCTAGTAGCTCAAAAAAGAATTTTTAGAGATGTTTTTACGTGTGTTCTGATACATCTAGTTTTAGTAGTTATACACCAGAGATATTTTAATATTATTTTAATCTACCTCCAAGCCAACCAATCACTATTCACCCTACACCGCTAAGACCTCCAAGGCTGTCTCATTTGCTCCTTGTGGCCGAAAATAGTTAGAAAGAAAAAGAGAGAAAAGTTCTTAGTTCCAAATCTGAACTAAAACCCAACTCAAAATTTCAATCCGATCAAAATGATCCTCTCTTCTTTCTCTACATAAACACGTAACTTATCAAGGTTGGAATCAAAGTGAGTTGGTTGCACCTTCTCCCTTTTGCTTTGGTTTCAAGAAAACATGCTTAAATATGTGTTTTCTTGATGTTCTTTCTTAGGAATCATGCTTAACTTGACTTGATGGCTAAGAAATCTCAATTTTTGTGTTTAAAGTTGTTCTTGATATGATTAGGAGGAACAAGTACATAAAGATCAATTAGGAGCATAACCAAATTTGGGAAAGCAAATCAAGGTAGAGTTTGGTGAAATTAATCTTGATTAATTGTGTTTGAGTTGTGTGATTATGATATGATTTGGTTATGCTTTAAATTGATGGTTTATGTGAGTTATTCTTGTTGAAATTTTGGTGAAAATTTGATGAAATTCAAGCTATGAATTTGTGTTATTGGGGTTGCCGGAAACCGAAACCCTAACCCTTAAATTGGGGTTGAATTTGTGTTGAAATCAAGTAGAAAATATGCAGTTTTGGTGGCTGCAATTTTATTTTGATTTTTGGTAAAATTTGGTTGCTGAAAAGATTGAAAAACGGGTGACAACAAAGAAAGAATCTGAAGAATTTATGTAGAGCACGAAGAACACTTTGAGTGTGATGAAGAACAACGAAGAAGTCTTGATTGTCACCCGTTTTTTTCCGGTTTTTCTTTTCCATTTTTTTTACGTTGTGCTGACCTTTGTTCTTTAAATGACGCTATCCCTAGGAGGACACCTAATGGCGAGCCGTAATGGCCTCATCTTTGGCAGGCTTCACCGGTTTTTTTCAGGGTTTTTTTCCCGATTTTTCTTTTCCTATTTTTTTTGTTTTTTATTACTTTGAGTGTGATGAAGAACAATGAAGAACACTCTGCTGACATTGACTTTTGTTTAGTCTTTCACTTATGTTAGTACACCCGAGAGCTAGGAAGTATAGGGTGGTTAGGCTAGCCTGGGCGCCAGCTTAGTGGCTTTTTGTATGGGCCAGGCCCTGGGAGTGTCGTGTATATATTAGCTATGTATGTTTGACGAGGATGTAAATTAACATGATCTTTTGTAAACGCTACATGTTTTGCTTATAGTGTACATAATGTATATTATCAGCTGTGTTCTGTGTTTCTTTGTGCTTCCTTTATATTTCTATCTATGTATGCTTATTTATACTACTTCATCTATATAAGATAATAAAAAAAGTTACTCGAAAGATTGGCAACGTTCTAACAAGGAATAGGATCATATATTAAATAATAGTTAATAAATAGGAAGAACAAGTTAGTGACACTTAGCTCCTTGTATGACCATGGCATACCAGAAGTTGGGTCATTACAATAAAATTCTGCAACTTTGATGCCAAGGCTGCAGGAAAAAAGAGGCTCTTTCAACTGAATAAGCTTTATGAATTTCGAAATTTAACTTATGAGAGTGCCAAGATCTATAAAGAAAAGGCGAAGGTGTAGCATGACAAGAAGATAGCCACCAGAGCTTTTGAGCCAGGCCAGAAAGTTTTACTGTTCAATTCAAGGCTCAAGCTCTTTCTCGGGAAGCCGAAGTCCCGGTGGTCAGGATCGTTTGTGGTAACCAGAGTGTCACCGTATGGTCATGTAGAACTTCATGAGGAGAATTTTGATAGAAGCTTCATTGTCAATGGCCAGAAGTTGAAGCACTATCTTGGTGGCGAGGTTGATTGTCAGAGATCCACTCATCTGCTGATTTACTATAGCTGACCATTAAGCTAGTGACGTTAAATAAGCACTTGTTGGGAGGCAACCCAACTATCAGTATCCTTAGTTTTACAGTTATTTTGATTTTGGTTTAAATGATTTTATTCTAATTTTCTCAAGTTTTCCATCTTTTTTATATGTGTTTAGTCATGCAAGGTGTTGAAAACAGGAACAGATGGAATCAAAACGGAAAACAGCACATTCTGGAGAGAATTTGCTTCAAGTGCCTCGACGGTAAACGTCGGACCTGGCGTTTGGTGCCAGGGGACACAAATTTTGAGGGGAGCTTACTGGAGGCTTGACGCTAAACACCCCGACCTATCATTTAGCGCCATAAGGCACATCAATCGAGGTAGACCACTGTGGAGGTGGTGCTAAATGCCAAATTGGGCGTTTAGCCCCAATGCGCACAAATTTAAAAAAAGTGCTCACTGTCTCAGTGGCGCTAAATGCCAAGAGCAGTGTTTAGCTCCAAGGGTGCTATATTTTTAGAGTTGCTTTCTGCCTTACAGGCGCTAAACGCTAGTTCTAGCATTTAGCTCTACGACCTGGTCACAAAAAAAGAAACGAAAAAAAAAAGAAAAAAAAAAGAAATGAAAAAAAGAAGAAGAAAGAAACGCGCTAAATGCCGAGATTGGCATTTAACGCCAGTAGCGCCTGCAGGTCTGGCTTGAAAGGGGGTTTTATATTTTGAAAATTGAAAAGCGTGGGCCCTACTCCAACCCACCTTCCCCAATCACTTTCCCAAATCCACCCATATCCTTCCTTTTATTAACCCCCCCTTTTTACCGTTACACAAAATTCCCGCTCCCCATTTACTTTTTCCAAATTCCCATCCTCAACTATCCTAATCCCAACCTCCCCGTTCAATTTCAATTAATTTTTAAACCTTCCTTCCCCTTCCCCCAACTGAAACCCCTTCCCCCTTTCTCTTATTTATACCCTACTTCCCTCCCTTTTACCACAACCTAAATTCACCTCCTATCATTCCTTATACCCTCCCAACCACCATCCCTTTCTTTTTTTCACCAAAAATACCCCATCGCTTTCTTTATATTTTTTACCATCCTCCATTTTCCTCTTCCTTATATTTTCTTTTCCTTTGCTTTAGGACAAGTAAAACTCTTAAGTTTGGTATGGCCACATCGCTTTCTTGTTTCATTGATTATTACCAATGGCACCCAAGACAGGAGAGTCTTTTTCTAGGAAGAGAAAAGAGAATGCCCTAGTAACTAGTCCTTTTGATTTGACTCGGTTTAGCTCCAAAGTCCACAAGGAGTATTTTCATGAGATCACTGGGTAGAAGAAGGTTATTCCGGAGGTCCGGTTTGACCTTAAACCAAATGAATAACCAGAGATTCAAGTTTAGATCCGGAGGAGGGGCTGGAACATACTGTGCAATCCGATTACCAAGGTGGGCCAACTTATAGTCCAAGAACATTTAGGACCGCCTGTTCTTCATTGACCCTCAGGGTTAATTCACCCTTTTGCACATCAATCAGAGCTCTACCTATAGCTAAAAAGGGTCTACCAAGTATAATAGAGGATTTTACCTCCTCTTCCATGTCTAATATAACAAAATAAACTGGAAAAATACATGGTCTTACTTTAACAAGTAAATCCTCAACAACACCCATAGGTAATTTAACAGAAATATCAGCAAGTTAAATAGAAATACGAGCGGGTTTTACCTCCTCAATTTGAAGCTTTTTTATCACTGAAAGTGGCATTAGATTGATGCTAGCTCCAAGGTCACATAAAGCTCTCTGAATGGTGACCTCTCCAATGGTTCAAGAAATGACAAAGCTCCCTGGTTCTGGCATTTTTTTAGGGAGATTGTGTTGAATAATTGCACTACATTCCTTGGTTAATACCACTATTTCTTGTTCCTTCCAATTCCTCTTATGGGTTAACAACTCTTTCATAAATTTAGCTTAAAGAGGCATTTGCTCAAGAGCCTCTGCAAAAGGAATGTTGATTTGTAGCTTCTTGAAGACATCTAAAAATTTGGAAAACTACTTTTCTTTGGAAGCCTTCTAAAGCCTCTGAGGATATGGCATTTTTGGCTTGTATTCAGGAGCTTTTGGCAAGGTAGGATAAGTGTCAAGAGAATCAGGGAATGGGTTATCTGCACGCTTAGGAGGGGCGCGCTCTACTTCTTCCTTCTTCTCCTTTGGAGCTTCTTTTTCAACTAATTCTTCATTGGCCTTGGTCTCAGAGCCAACTACTTTGCCACTTCTCAAATGAATAACCTTGCAATCTTCTCTTGGGTTCACCACTGTATCACCTGGTAATGTACTTGCAGACCTCTCAGGTATTTGCTTGCTCAGCTGGCCCATTTGCACTTCCAAGTTTCTAATGGAGGTTCTAATTTCCTGCATAAAACTCCTCATCATCTCCCAATTAGAATCTTCTTGGGATTTAGAGTTAGCCTGCTGAGGTGGTTATTGCTGCTGAGACTGAAATTGGCGGTTATTGTAATTATTCTGTTGGAAGCTGCCCTGATAATTATTGTTGAAATTCTGAGGTCTCTGAGGTTGGTCTCTCCACCAAAAATTTGGGTGATTTCTCCATCTTTGACTGTATATCTGAAAATAGGGGTCATTATTGGGATTTCTAGAACCACTCCCCATGTAATTTACTTGTTCAGAAGAAGATTGAGCATAATCATAATTATCATTTTGCACTAAATTTCCTGCCATGTCATAGGAGACCTCTTGGGGTGGATTTTGGGTGTTGATAGCTGAGACTTGCATGCCACCCATGTGTTCAGTAAGTAGACTTATTTGCTAAGACATAAGCTTGTTCTGAGCAAGAATAGCATTAAGAGCTTCTACTTCCATGACACCCTTCTTCTGAGGAGTCTCAGAGTTCACAGGATTCCCGTTAGATGAGTATAAATATTGGTTGCTAGCAACCAATTCAATAAGCTCAATAGTCTCCTCTGGTGTCTTCTTCTTGTGTAGTGAACTACCTGCAAAATTATCTAAGCACATCGTGGACATTTCACCCAAACCTTCATAAAAGATATCTAGTTGGGTCCATTTGGAGAACATGTCCGGAGGGCATTGCCTAGTTAGTAGCTTGTATCTTTCCCAAGCTTCATAAAGAGTCTCACCATCCTTCTGCCTGAAGGTCTGAACCTCCACCCTAAGCTTAGTCAGCTTCTTTGGTGGGAAAAATTTAGTGAGAAACTCATTAACAACCTTGTTCCAAGTATCCAGACTCTCCTTGAGTTGGGAATATAGCCATAGCTTTGCTCTATCTCTTGGAGCAAACGGGAAGAGCATGAGTTTGTATACCTCTGGGTTCACTCCATTTGTCTTCACAGTATCACAAATCTGCGGAAAACTAAAAATAAATTGATTTGGGTCTTCGTGGGGAAGACCATGATAGTGGCAGTTTTATTGCACCAGGGTGACCAATTGTGGCTTCAATTCAAAGTTGTTCGCAGCTATAGGAGGCACCACAATGCTTTTTCCATACAGATCTGCAGTAGGAGCAGAGTAAGAGCCAAGTACTCTCCTTTGTTGGTCATTCTTATTCGGGTTTGCCACATTGGCATTATCAGCATTGTTAGGATCCATGATGGATTATGCAGCCTTGTAAAGTCATGCTTGTTGTAAACGCCACCTAAAAGTCCTTTCAGGTTCAGGATCAAAGTCTTAGAGATGTTCTTTGTCTCTGTTCCTGCGCATAAACAAACAAAAGACAAGAAAAAATAGAACTCTCTACGTCAGAGTGCAGAGAATTCTCAGTGAGGTAACTTGAACTAGAAAACACCAAACTTAATTTCAGAAATTACTAAAAATATTAGTGCTATTAAAATATTTTTTTGAAAATATTAAAAATAGATTTTAATAAAATTTAAAAATAAAACGCCTAATCTAATCAATCAAGCAACTAATAGTTGTTAATCACTATCAATCCCTAGCAACGGCGCCTAATGTAACACCCTAACTACCAAAGCTCAGGCTTCCGGCTGCGCGACTCTGATAGCTCGGACATTACGACGACACTTATACTATTTAATACTAAAATATGAGCCTGTTTTAAAACTTTAAACCGCAAAATCGCTCCCAAAAAATCCTTTTACTATACAACATACACCCATACATATCATACAACTTATAGAAACTCATAAAGAGTACAACCATATATATATATATATATATATATATATATATATATATATATATATATATAATATATATATATATATCAATCATGAACCAATACAATTCCTACCCTCTTACAAAATATATCAAGATAAAGGCGAGGGTACAAAAATAATAAGCTAAAGCAATACAGAGCATTTCAATAACAACTAAATAAACTCTTCATAACTTCTGCGTCCATATCCTGAAAGGGGAAAAATGTAAGGGGTGAGAACATCATCCTCGAAAGGGTTCTCAATAGAGGGTTTTTGGGAATTACTGTAATATGATATGTGAAGATAAACTGTACTAGTGATTAATAATTTTCTTATGCCTCTTTTCAAAAACAACGGTTTACAATAAAAGTAAAGTCAGAAATCTTTTCTGAAAGAGGAACCGTTCAATTCTCAAAAACTCAAAAGCCTTTCAAAAAGGTTTATCTATGCTGAACCAAAATAACCTTTCATATTTTTTCAAACCAGAAACACAAAACCGAAACCAACCATCAGTCCATCTCATTTCAACCATGGCCTTAGGCCCAAACAATCCAACCATCAACCAATCACCACAATCCAATAGAGTCCCAGTTGCAAACACAGATAGGAAGTTCAAGCACAAACAAATAATTACAGCAAGTAGAACAATTAGCAGTTAATCAAAAAGGCAAACCAAGAATAATATGCACACCCAAACAATGTCACATAGATGTATATGATGCATGCCTGTCCTAGTGGCTGATGATATCATCTGTCGGTTATCAAGTCAACCCGACGTGTCCGGTAGCTAACGAGGGCACAGTCTCTCTGTTGCGCATTAATATCATCATAGGGTATCTGCGCCCTATCGCCATTAGAGGGTATCTGCGCCCTGTCGCCATTAGAGGGTATCGGTGCCCTGTCACCCTTACAACCAGAGAGAAAACACAAGCTTACTCACATACAACATTCATCTCAGCCATCTGGCTTAAATTCACAATTCATTCAGTAGCATACATGCATTCTTTCTCAGTCATGGATCGACATCCTTCTCAGCCATCCGGCTCACGGTTCAATCCAGAACTAGCCAATTTATCAATAAATACAGCCCTTCGGCTTACATTTATAATTCATAATCAGCCGTACGGCGCACAACTCATTCGGCAATCAGCCATAGTTCAATAGCATACACAGCCATTCTAGCTCATAACAAAATAGCACTTCCACCATTCAACATCATCAAATTCATATATCGGCATTTAAGCTATAAATCAATTTTCTCAATTCATTTACTTTGAAATCAAGTTTAAACTCTTTCAGCCTTGGCTTTAAAGAATATCATTTCTTAAACCATCTCAGGTTCATAAGCCACTTTTACTCAAAGTAAGTTCCCCTTTTAAAAACAATACCGCTCTCGGCATCCTCTTTCCAAGACTTCTATAACTATGGCAAGTTAAATATTCATTTTAAAACATTCAAAATCACCATCCAACAATGGGATTTTATAACAAAAGTTTCTCGGTAAAGTCTCAAGTCTTTAGGGAAGGTCAATCTATATCAATTCCTTAAAATTCATTGAAACTCTTAAATCATAGATTCTCGGTTCAAGTAAATAAAACTAAATTTATTATGAAACCAAACCATACAAAATCACAAGTTCCAACCTGGTCCAAAAATCAACTCATTTGAACGGAACCGATTTATTTGAATCAAACCACTTTCAGATTTCTTTTTGGAACCTATTTTTTTTCTAACCTCTTCCGAAATGTCTCAAACTTAATTACTCAATCAAAAGTCTAGTTTCCTTTAAAATCAATAAATGCTCCTTTTTATATTAAAATCAATATTAGAGCATCATTCTTTCCTTCAGCGATTCAAGCGGTAAAAATAGTTCATTTCTAAATAAGCTGAACTCAACGCATAAAGTTCATTAAATAAATTAAGCTTGAAAAAATAAATATTCTCTTAATAAATCAAATAATACAATTCCTCAAAACCAGAAATCAATTTAAAAGCAAGCTAAATCCAACAGTCACCGCTGTGGCATATCTCAAAGAAACCATTTCAAAATTAACTCAATATCAACCAATTTAACTCATTCCCAAAGCTTTAAAGAATCGGTTCAGCAACAAATCATTTATCAAAACCAAATCAATTTAAGCAAACTAGGCTGAATTTCAAAGAGTATTCTATCTTTCACATTATCAAGAAAGTCAACTTAGCTCAAATCAATCCCCAACGGATTAAACTCAAATTTCGAATATTTAAAGAATCAACTCCAAACATTCCATTTCACAAAACCGCACAGCAAATTCAGCCAACAAGCATTCATATGCTTTCGAGACAATCAAATAAAACATAAGGCCGATACAATCACCGAATACACATTTTCTCACATCAGTATCCATATGTAATAATTCCAATACATAAAGTATAGTTTTTGGAAAGCGCGCCTACCTCAAAACGTTTGAAACCACATCCCAAACTCGTTAACTGAATCCTTTTTGCTCGGCCCAAAACCACCGGCAACAAAACCTCAGCTCTGCTTGTTCTCTCAAAAGTAGAAACAGCTACAAGCGGCATAAGCAAACTGGATTCTAACTCCTAACACATTAATACCGCAAAGACATTAATATACATAACAAGACATTAACGCGGAGGTTTTTCGAAACGTAAAATACTTACTGCACTAACAAGCGAAGCGGCTGCAATTTCAAATCGACCTGGCAAGGATCCGTTAGCGGCCAGAAGCTCCGATGGCCCAACAGCAGTTTTAAATTCGACGCACAATACCGGGACTCAACCCTGTGTAACTAGCGTCTCAGAATTCTATCAGACTATAACAGAGTGCTCAATTCAAGGGGTTTCAGAAGAAAATGCTTACCAAGAAGGACGGTTCCGGCAGCCATATTACCACTCCCGGCAGCCAAAGGCGTGGCGGCGGCCATGACAACAACAGCTACAGAGTTCCAACGGTGGCAGAAACCCCTCCTACTTACCCATTCCGGTCTCCTCCCCAGCAGCAACAAAGGCAGAGGCAGAGCCTTCACGGCGGCGGCGGCAGCTCGGCAACGTCGGTGACAGCGGCGCCGCCCTTCCTCTATGCGTGCACGCGTGCTCCCTCTATCTCACGTCGGGATCCTGTAACACAGCCATCACTCCACAGATCTGGGTCCAGCGCGGCTCAAAGTCGATCGACGGTGACTCCGAGATCTTCAGCAACGATGGCGAGTGTGCGTGGTGGTGTCTTCTCCTTCCCAGTCCTGGCTCGGCAGCGAGGCGTGGTGCTGGTCTCGCAGTAAGGATGACGGCACGAATGAGGGAATCGGCAGCAAATCGGTAGCACGATGGCGAGGAGTTGGACGTGGTGGCAGCACACGGCTGGTTGGCGAGCTGCTGCTTCCCTCGGTGCTCTTCCTCCCTTCTGAATCTCCTTCTCCCTCTATGCTTCTATTTCAGTTTCTTTCAGGGGAGGAGGGAAACCGTATATGTGTGATGGCTACGCAGCAAGACAGTGAAGAATGGGGTTGGGGCTGCACAGCATTGAAGAGGAGGAATGGAGGCTGCTGCTTGGTTCCTTTTCTACTGCTGCTGCGCGTGAAAGGAGAAAGGGGAAAGAGGTGCGTTGCTGCTGCTGGGTGTAGGTGAAGAGGGAACTGGGTCGGGTATCGGGTTACTGGGTTAGGGTTTTATTTTTTCAAAAATTAGGGTTAGGAACATTTGCGTAATTTCCAATAAAATTTGGGAATAATATAATAATAGAAACCCAAGTTAAATCGAACCCTAATGGTATATAGAAAGTACTAGTTACTCATCAAATTATTTTCAATAAAATGCCTAAACCAAAAAATTAGAAATAATATAATTAAATCCTTTATTTTCCAAAGCAGCAGTATTAATATTTAAAATATTACTCATTTAATCCAAAGCATATAAAATCCTTATTATTTCATAACTATCAACTTTATAATTCAAATATAGAAAATAATCCAATAATTATAAAATTAGATAACAATCATAACTCATCTCAAATTTAATAAATCAAAACTTGCCTTAATTATCTTTAATAAAATAATTTTATTGAAATTAAGGCTATAAATAACTATATGATTTGAGACTTGATCATAATAAGACTTTTCAAAGGTTTTGGGTCTTACATTCTACCCACCTTATAAAAATTTTCGTTCTCAAAAATTGATACAAAATGAAAGAAATCTCATAACAGTTCACTACCCTTGAACACATTTAAGAAATAAGCCAAAAATATCCCAACATATAAACGTATATACAGTTTTCAAATACTTGAATGGTCGTATGCATAAAGACACAAAGGTTGGAGTGTGATTGCAAAGCAATCATTACAAGATAGGCTCAATGCACAAAGTCATATCATCTCAAGGCTTTACAAAAACTTGAGGTGCCAAAATAGGGTGCAAATCAAGATAGGCGTTCACAAAGCAAAGTGGTAATTAGTGTGGTAAAAGGCCGCAAAGCATGTTGGTATTTAAACAGCGGCATAACGTTCGCCGACATATCTTGTTCCCACTTCAGAACTTCAATTTTCCAACTCCACCAATCAGTTTACAACCTCATAACCGATCATAAGCCTAACAACCGCAAACCCGTTCGCAAGGAACAAAACACCCACAACTCATAACGTTGCACACTTACCACTTCAGTTTTTGTATACACATATCACGTCTTAAAGAACTAACGCATCGCGTTACTACATCTACAAGTCGCACGTGATATCAAAATAATTCTCGAGTCTACTCAGAAGGATACAAGATTCAGAAAGGAGGGACACATGTCAAGAATAATACTCATAGATTTGAGAGAATGTATCCAATCCAGGTAAACAAAGATGCTCAACCAATGAAGTTTACTAGAAATAAATCAATTGACAACTTCAAAGATAACCCTTGTATCAAAGAAATCCAACAGGACCAATAAGAAGAAAATTCAGCGCATTATTTTGAAACAAATTCAAGCTGAGTCGAAGAAGCATGAAGTGTCAAGAAAAAAAAATATCTCAAACCCAAGACAAAGCTCATAAAACTTAAGAGCATGATTAAAAATACTTTCAAACACATTGTTCATAAAAGAATAAAAAATTTGCGGAAAATCACTTCGCAATTTAGAAGAAAAGTTCAATAGCAAACATTCCTCAAGAGGGAAACAAAAGCAATAACGTGGCTTTGCTCTAATTTGATTTCAAGTTGAAGTAGATTATGTAGAGTTTTAAAAACAAAATGCACATGAGTTTGGTTAAGAGCCAAAATATTCCCTCAATTATGTTAGAAAGATAATTAGGTGCACAACCTAACCAAAGGCAATCATAAAACTCGGAAGAGAAATCAAATGCTTGTTCAAAAATCTCCAAAGTCCATATTCAAACAAGCGTGTATAAAAATTTTAGCAAGGTCGAAAGAGAAAGTTAAGCTCTATTTGGAAAAGAAAATTCCGAGATAAAAGTTTGCTTACAATTTGGTAAAGGAAATAAGTGGTGCGTTACAAACGAACCGGTTTTCACTAAACAAGGAAGTTCTTCAAAACTTTATCTAAAATAGCGTATGCTAACTTTAAATCAACTTTGCCAAAATTTGAACAATGGCTTCAATCATAACCAAGCAATAGAAAATAAATTCCTTTTAGTTTTTCTTCAAAGAGAGTTCAAAACATCTTTAAAAGTTCAAAACAAGACTCCAAAAGTGCTCTTGAAATCACCATCTCAGAAGAACATTCAAGAAGTTTAAGATGTACTAAAAAGGTGTCAAGCCATGCAAGAAAGGTTTTTAAATCAAAGTAGTTCAAACAAGATCCACTGGTCGTGAGACATCCAACAAGCTTTCAATTTACCCGAAAGAAAAAGTCGTAGGAAAAGACAACTCAATTATTAGTAATTTCTCAAGGATAAATCTTTGACTAAAAACTCTTGTAGAGATAATGAGAGATAAACGATGCATTATTCTGAAACGAATCAAACTGACTCATATAAGAATGAGATTCACAAGATTGGAAAAACCAAGATCAATGGTAAATGCTCACAAGATGTAAGAGATTAGTTAAAAACAAGGTCAAGTATGATATTCATAGAGATGAAAGGCTTAAGAGATACTTTAGTCCGTTCATAAGAAGAAAGCTATGAGTCCAACATTTTCAAAAGAAACAACAATGGCACAAACCATATGGCATGCTAAATCAAACTCAATTCAAAATAAGTTAAGTAAAGTTTATCAAACGAAACTCAACCGAAATAAAAGTGAAAAATCATTTCTTTTCAAAATTTGAAAAATACCCAAATACATAATCAAATGAAGATGTGCATTGGAACTATAGTAAAATCACTAGAAAGTTAATTTGTAATTTAAAGTAAACGCAGTTTCGCAAACCAATAAAAGCACAGGCGAGGTATTAGAATTAAATAGTTGTTAAGCTGTATAAGAAATCCTCAAAGTCTTATATATACAGATAAGTATATATCTAACCAACAGCAATTTGGATAAAAAATCTCAAAATTGGCTATAATCATTGTCAAATAAGAGGAAAACTGAATCAACAATTTCTTTAATAATGGACTCAGAATCCCGAAGTTAAAATGCACAGCGCATAAGGACAAGTTCAAAGCCATATCAAAGAATACATGAATCGAGAAGAATTCAAACAGAGGAAGATAGAGGAAACAAGGATTTTAAACAAGCATATGCACTTATGATCAAACAAGAATGCATATGAATAGAGAAACAGAATGGAAACATCAAATTACTTTTCAAGAGGAGTAGCAAACAAGAACTTCAAGTTAGGATATGAAAGAACAGGTTGACTCGAACAAAATCCAATATACACAACTGAATAGCCTCGAGAAATAGTTTCTAACGTTCCCAAAACCAGCGATTCGCTTTACTCAAAACTCGTATATCATCTATGATAACCCATTAGTGCTTTCATATACAAAATTCACTAGTATTAAGCCGGCCAAACTTAATACCAAGAATCATGCAACGCAAGACTAACAGCGTTAATCAATAGATCGTCATGTGCATAAACCTCTAATTCTCGTCATTCGACAAGACCTAATACATGACAAATGCTCAGAGTATGCAATTGAAGCATAGTCGGTCCATTCCTCAGGCTCTACAGGAAAGACCGCTCTGATACCATAATGTAACATCCTAACTACCAAAGCTCACGCTTCCGGCTGCGCGACTCTGATAGCTCGGACATTACGACAACACTTATACTATTTAATACTAAAATATGAGCCTGTTTTAAAACTTTAAACCGCAAAATCGCTCCCAAAAAATCCTTTTGCTATACAACATACACCCATACATACCATATATATATATATATATATATATATATATATATATATATATATATATATATATATATATATATAATATTACAAGCATGAACCAATACAATTCCTACCCCTCTTACAAAATATACTAAGATAAAGGCGAGGGTACAAAAATAATAAGCTTAAGCAATACAGAGCATTTCAATAACAACTAAATAAACTCTTCGTAACTTTTACGTCCATATCTTGAAAGGGGAAAAATGTAAGGGGTGATAACATCATCCTTGAAAGGGTTCTCAATAGAGGGTTTTTGGGAATTACTGTAATAGGATACGTGAAGATAAACCGTACCAGTGATTAATAACTATCTTATGCCTCTTTTCAAAAACAACGGTTTACAATAAAAGTAAAGTCGGAAATCTTTTCTGAAAGAGGAACCGTTCAATTCTCAAAAACTCAAAAGCCTTTCAAAAAGGTTTATCTATGCTGAACCAAAATAACCTTTCATATTTTTCCAAACCAGAAACACAAAACCAAAACCAACCATCAGTCCAACTCATTTCAACCACGGTCCTAGGCCCAAATAATCCAACCATCAACCAATCACCACAATCCAACAGAGTCCCAGTTGCAAACACAGCTATAAAGTTCATGCACAAACAAACAATTACAGTAAGTAGAACAATTAGCAGTTAATCACAAAGGCAAACCAAGAATAATAAGCACACCCAAACAATGTCACATAGATGCATATGATGCATGCCTGTCCTAGTGGCTGATGATATCATCTGTCGGTTATCAAGCCAACCCGACGTGTCCGGTAGCTAACCCGGGCACAGTCTCTCTGTTGCGCATTAATATCATTAGAGGGTATCTGCGCCCTATCGCCATTAGAGGGTATCTGCGCCCTGTCGCTATTAAAGGGTATCGGTGCCCTGTCACCCTTACAACCAGAGAGAACACATAAGCATACTCACATACAACATTCATCTCAGCCATCCGGCTTAAATTCACAATTCATTCAGTAGCATACATGCATTCTTTCTCAGCCATGGATAGACATCCATCTCAGCCATCCGGCTCACGGTTCAATCCAGAACCAGCCAATTTATCAATAAATACAGCCCTTCAGCTTAAATTCATAATTCATAATCAGTCGTACGGCCCACAACTCATTCAGCAATCAACCATAGTTCAATAGCATACACAGCCATGCTAGCTCATAACAAAATAGCACTTCCACCATTCAACATAACCAAATTCATAAATCGACATTTAAGCCATAAATCAATTTTCTCAATTCATTCACTTTGAAATCAAGTTTCAACTCTTTCAGCCTTGGCTTTAAAGAATATCATTTCTTAAACCATCTCAGGTTCATAAGCCACTTTTACTCAAAGTAAGTTTCCCTTTTTAAAAACAATGCCGCTCTCGGCATTTGGTGCACGAAATTGTGATCACTACAACACAAATAATCCAAAAACTTGGTGTTCAACACCATGGTATAAACACAACTTCGCACAACTAACCAGCAAGTGTACTGGGTCGTCCAAGTAATAAACCTTACGCGAGTAAAGGTCGATCCCACAGAGATTGTTGGTATGAAGCAAGCTATGGTCACCTTGTAAATCTTAGTCAGGCAAACTCAAATGGGTATGGGTGATATACGAATAAAACGTAAAGATAAAGATAGAGATACTTATGCATATCATTGGTGGGAATTTCAGATAAGCGTATGAAGGTGCTGTGTTCCTTCCGTCTCTCTGCTTTCCTACCGTCTTCATCCAATCCTTCTTACTCCTTTCCATGGCAAGCTGTATGCAAGGGTTTCACCGTTGTCAGTGGCTACCTCCCATCCTCTCAGTGGAAATGTTCAACGCACCCTGTCACGGCACGGCTATCCATCTGTCGGTTCTCAATCAGGCCGGAATAGAATCCAGTGATTCTTTTGCGTCTGTCACTAACGCCCCGCCCTCAGGAGTTTGAAGCTCGTCACAGTCATTCAATCATTGAATCCTACTCAGAATACCACAGACATGGTTTAGACCTTCCAGATTCTCTTGAATGCCGCCATCAGTTCTAGCTTATACCACGAAGATTCCGATTAAAGAATCCAAGAGATATCCACCCAATCTAAGGTAGAACGGAGGTGGTTGTCAGGCACACGTTCATAGGTGAGAATGATGATGATTGTCACGGATCATCACATTCATCAAGTTGAAGAACAAGTGATATCTTAGAACAAAAACAAGCGGAATTGAATAGAAGAACAATAGTAATTGCATTAATACTCGAGGTACAGCAGAGCTCCACACCTTAATCTATGGTGTGTAGAAACTCCACCGTTGAAAATACATAAGAACAAGGTCTAGGCATGGCCGAATGGCCAGCCTCCCAATGATCAAAAGATCTAAAGATCAAAAGATTCCAAAGATCAGAAGATTGAAAATACAATAGTAAAACGTCCTATATATAGAGAACTAGTAGCCTAGGGTTTACAGAGATGAGTAAATAACATAAAAATCTATTTCCGGGCCCACTTGGTGTGTGCTTGGGCTGAGCATTGAAGCATTTTCGTGTAGAGACTCTTCTTGGAGTTAAACGCCAGCTTTTGTGCCAGTTTGGGCATTTAACTCCCATCCTTGTGCCAGTTCCGGCGTTTAACGCTGGGAATTCTGAGGGTGACTTTGAACGCCGGTTTGGGCCATCAAATCTTGGGCAAAGTATGAACTATCATATATGTCTGGAAAGCCCAGGATGTCTACTTTCCAACGCCGTTGAGAGCGCGCCAATTAGGCTTCTGTAGCTCCAGAAAATCCACTTCAAGTGCAGGGAGGTCAGAATCCAACAGCATCTGCAGTCCTTTTTAGTCTCTGAATCAGATTTTTGCTCAGGTCCCTCAATTTCAGCCAGAAAATACCTGAAATCACAGAAAAACACACAAACTCATAGTAAAGTCCATAAAAGTGATTTTTAACTAAAAACTAATAAAAATATACTAAAAACTAACTAGATCATACTAAAAACATACTAAAAACAATGCCAAAAAGCGTACAAATTATCCGCTCATCAGCATCCTCTTTCCAAGACTTCTATAACTATGGCAAGTTAAATATTCATTTTGAAACATTCAGAATCACCATCCAACAATGGGATTTTATAACAAAAGTTTCTTGGCAAAGTCTTAAGTCTTTAGGGAAGGTCAATCTATATCAATTCCTTAAAATTCATTGAAACTCTTAAATCATAGATTCTCGGTTCAAGTAAATAAAACTGAATTTATTATGAAACCAAACCATACAAAATCACAAGTTCCAACCTGGTCCAAAAATCAACTCATTTGAACGGAACCGTTTCATTTGAATCAAACCACTTTCAGATTTCTTTTTGAACCCGTTTTTTTTCTAACCTCTTCCAAAGTGCCTCAAACTTAATTACTCAATCAAAAGTCTAGTTTCTTTTAAAATCAATAAATGCTCCTTTTTATATTGAAATCAATATTAGAGCATCATTCTTTCCTTCAGCAATTCAAGCGGTAAAAATAGTTCATTTCTAAAAAAGTTGAACTCAACGCATAAAGTTCATTAAATAAATTAAGCTTGAAAAAATAAATATTCTCTTAATAAATCAAATAATACAATTCTTCAAAACCAGAAATCAATTTAAAAGGAGACAGCGGCGCCGCCCTTCCTCTGCGCATGCACGCGCGCTCCCTCTATCTCGCGTCGGGCTCCTGCATCACAGCCATCACTCTACAGATCTGGGTCCGGCGCGGCTCAAAGGCGATCGACGACAACTCCCAGATCTTCAGCGACGGTGGCGAGTGTGCGCGGTGGTGTCTTCTCCTTACTAGTCCTGGCTCAGCGGCGAGGCATGGTGCTGGTCTCGCAGTAAGGACGACGGCGCGGATGACGGAACTGGCGGCAAATCGGTAGCGCGACGGCGAGGAGCTGGACATGGTGGCAGAACGCGGCTGGTCAGTGAGCTGTTGCTTCCCCCGGTGCTCTTCCTCCCTTCCGGGTCTCCTTCTCCCTCTCTGCTTCTGTTTCGGTTTCTTTCATATGTGTGATAGCTGCATAGCAAGACAGTGAAGAAGGGGGTTAGGGCTGCGCAGCGTTGAAGAGGAGGAATGGAGGCTGCTGCTTGGTTCCTTTTCCACTGCTGCTGTGCGTGAAAGGAGAAAGGGGAAAGAGGTGCGTTGCTGCTGCTGGGTGTGGGTAAAGAGGGAACTGGGTCGGGTATCGGGTTACTGGGTTAGGGTTTCATTTTTTCAAAAATTAGGGTTAGGGACATTTGGGTAATTTCCAATAAAATTTGGGAATAATATAATAATGTAAACCCAAGTTAAATCCAACCCTAATGGTATATAGAAAGTACTAGTTACTCATCAAATTATTTTCAATAAAATGCCCAAACCCAAAAATTAGAAATAATATAATTAAATCCTTTGTTTTCCAAAGCAGCAGTATTAATATTTAAAATATTACTCATTTAATCCAAAGCATATAAAATCCTTATTATTTCATAACTATCAACTTTATAATTCAAATATAGAAAATAATCCAATAATTATAAAATTCGATAACAATCATAACTCATATCAAATTCAATAAATCAAAACTTGCATTAATTATCTTTAATAAAATAATTTTATTGAAATTAAGGCTATAAATAACTATATGATTTGAGACTTGATCATAATAAGACTTTTCAAAGGTTTTGGGTCTTACACCAAAAACTTGGTGCGGGATTTATAACCCACAAACTAACCGGCAAGTGCACCGGGTCATACCAAGTAATACCTCAGGTGAGTGAGGGTCGATCCCAGGAGGATTGATGGATCAAGCAACAATGGTTGGTTAAACCACTCAGTTAGGCAAACAGAAAAGAGTGTTGGATGTTCAAAGAGCATTAAACAGTAAATTAAGAGTTTGAAGACAGTAGGTGAATAAGTTGGAAATAAAATATGGGAGAAAATAGTTAAGGCTTCAGAGTTGTCTATTTTCTGGATTGACTTTTCTTATTAACTATATTTTAATCATGCAAGATTTAATTCATGGCAAACTATATGTGACTATACCCTATTTCCTTAGACCTTCCTAGTCTCCTCTAAAATTCATTAACTGCGAATTTCTTGGTCAATTAATTCCAATTAGAGTGTGATGACCAAATTCCAGTTTGTATGCCACAAAAATTCTAATTATCCAAAAACAAGAGGATTATATGTCACGTATCCCATTAAATCCAAATAATTAAAATTTAGGAGAAATTGTTTTCAAGTTGTTGTTCAAGTAAAGAGCTTTTTCAAGTTATACAAGAACTCAATTAGAACATGGGTCATACTTCCGTTCTACCCAAATTCATAAAATAAAGAACAAAAACAATTCTTGAAATATAAATCAAAACATGAATTAAAATAGAAAATAATAGTATCAATCCATACAATAGACAGAGCTCCTAACCTTAACAATGGAAGTTTAGTTGCTCATGACTCAAAGAATAAAACTAGGATTCAGGTAAACTCTGAAGTACCGAATGTTGTTTTTTTTTTGGTATAGAATTGAAATTGTCCTTTATATCTAATCCTAATTAATTTTTAAAAATAATATCTAAAATTAAGATAATATATTTTCCTATTTTCAAATTCAAATTTGAATCAGAATCAATTAAACAATCCACGTCTAGAAACGTGGGGACCACTTGGCTTCATTGGATCTGCGCCTAACATGGCAGAGAGCTGTGCCTTGCTAGAGTGCCAAAATGGGGCCCAAAAATTGCCCCCAATATTTTCTGTGTTTTCTGCACGTGGCGCATGTCACACGTACACGTCAATCACGCGTACGCATCGATGGTCTATTCTGCGTGTCACGCGTACGCGTCAGGTATGCGTACGCGTCGCTGCACAAATCTCCAAATCACGCGCACGTGTCAGGTGCGCGCACGCGTCGCCATGGAAAGCTCTAAATCACGCGCACGCGTCAGGTATGCGCGCGCGTCGCTCTTCGCTGTCCTCTCCTTTAATTCTTGTGCTGCAGAAACTCCATCAAATCCAGCCGAATGCTACCTAAAATAAACAAAATTGCACGAGACTCAAAGTAGCACCCGTAGTGACTAAAAGATAATTAATCCTTGATTAAACTCAATAATTTAGATGCAAATTCACTAGGAAAAGATAAGAAAGATGTTTACGCATCAATTTGCTCGTTGCTTTAATTTCTAGTGGTTTATTTTTCCGTTCTCAAATTCAGAAAATATTCATAAAAATCCTAACCAATAATTTACATATTGTGTCAACTCTTAGGGAAACGACTCGGGATTCTACTCTCGGTTATTTATTTTTATTAATTATGACACAATTTAAATTGATAGTGAAATTCTCGTTGGTTAAGACTGTACTCACAACGCAGTTTAGAAAATATTCTTTTCAGGAATTCTTAACCGACATTTTTTCACCCATCACTCTCCTATGTAATTCACCTCCTTCATGGTGGGTTGATCAGGATCATAAGCTTCTTCTTCAAGAGAAGCTTCCTGAGCACTGGCAGTTGCAATTTGCATCCCAGTGAGATGTTGAGAGATCATGTTGACCTGTTGGGTCAAGATCTTATTCTGAGACAGGATGGCATTCAGAGTCTCAACTTCATGAACTCCTTTCTTCTGAGAGGTACCATGATTTACAGAATTTCTCTCAGAGGTGTACATGAATTGGTTGTTTGCAACCATCTTAATAAGCTCTCTTGCTTCTGCTGGCATTTTCTTCAAGTGGAGGGATCCACCTGTAGAGCTATCTAAGGAAATCTTGGATATCTCAGACAAGCCAGCATAGAACACGCCTATGATGGACCACTTTGAGAGCATGTCAGGAGGACATCTCCTAATCAGTTGCTTGTATCTTTTCCAAGCTTCATAGAGGGATTCACCTTCTCTTTGTATGAAAGTTTGAGCTTCCACTCTAATCTTGCTCACCTTTTGAGGAGGAAATAACTTAGCCAGAAAAGCATTAACTAGCTTTTTCCAAGAGTTAAGACTCTCTCTAGGTTGGGCATCCAACCAAAACTTAGCTCTTTATCTTAAAAGCAAAGGGAAAGAGCATCAGCTTGTAGACTTTAGGATTAACTCCATTAGTCTTTACAGTATCACAGATCTGTAAGAATTCTGCCAAGAACTAATGTGGGTCTTCCAGTGGAAGTCCATGAAATTTGTAGTTTTGCTGTAGAAGATAGACTAACTGAGGCTTAAGCTCAAAATTGTTAGCTCCAATGGTAGGTACAGCAATGCTTCTGCCATAAAAGTCAGAGGTAGGCATGGTGAAGTCACCAAGAAACTTTCTGGGCTCCTCTTGTGGTTCGGCCATATCCTCCAGTTCTTGTTCAAAACTTTCTGAAAGGTCTCTTCCAGAGTGTTGTGCTTTAGCTTGTTATAAACGTCTCCTTAGAGTCTTCTCAGGTTCAGGATCAGGAGTCAAGAGGGGTTCTTTATCCCGATTCTTAATCATAAACAAGAAGAAAAAAAAGAAAAAAAAAGAAGAAGACTTCCAATAGACAAGAAGCTCCTCCTTAAAGTCAAAATAGAAGAAAAAAGATAGAAAATAAAAATAAAATAAAAGAAGTAGAAGAAGATTACCTTGAAAAGAGAAGATAGAAGTAAATAAAAGAAGATAGAATAAAAGAAAAGAGAAAAGAATGAAGCTTTTTGTTCCACTTGGATCAAAGAGCTTTCAGTTAGATGTGAAGAAGAAAGGAAAGAAGATAAAGAATTATAGGCAAAGAGTTGAAAGAAGTAGAGTTGAATGGATAGAGATGAGAAGAGAGGAAGCTTAAATAGAAAAAGTAAATAACAATTAAAATATTTTTATTTTAATTAATTAATTAATTAAATTTTTTTGAAAATTAAATTAATTTAAAAATATTTGAATTTTAATTGTTAAATTTTTGAAAATAGAGGAGGGAGGAGAAAAAAAATTTTGAAAATCAAGAGGAAAAAGTTAGTTAGGAGGTTTTGAAACATAAGAGAGAGAAGATAAGATATTAATTAAGAAAAGATTAAAATAAAAATAAAAGATAAGATAAGAAAAGATTTTGAAATTTGATTTTGAAAAAGATATGATTTAAAAATTAGAAGTTAGAAAAGATAAGATAAGAAACAAAAAAGATAAGATTAGAAAATTGATTTTGAAAAAGATTTAATTTAAAAATTTTAATATTGAAAAAGATAAGATAAGATTTGAAAAAAATACGATTTTTTGAAAAAGATATGAATTTTATTTTTGAAAATTTTTATTTTTGAAAACTTGACAACTAAAATACGATAAGATAAAATTTTGAAATTGAAATCTGAATTTTTTTCTTTTTTGTTAATTTTCGAAAATTAAGCTTAAAATTAGTTAGAAAAGATATTTTTTTTGAATTTATGATGAAAGAGAAAAATAGAAAAAAGACGCAAGACTTAAAACTTAAAACTCTTGTTTTTCGATAATTTTTGGAAGGAAACACCAAGGGACACCAAACTTAAAACTTTTAAGATCAAGACACTTACAAGACTTAAGAATACATTGAAGACTCACAAGAACACAAAGAACAAAATTTAAAGACTCAAAGAACTCAAGAACATAAAAAAGGACACCAAATTTAAAATTTTTAGAAAACTCAACACAAAATTTCGAAAAACACAAGAAAATTAACAAGAAAACACCAAACTTAAGATTGAAACAAGATTTAACAAAAGAAAATTTATTTTTGAAAAATTTTTGAAAGAAGGACTCAAAGACAATTCTGAGGATGCCAAAAATAAACTATATGAAAAAAGTTTTTGAAAAGTTTTAAAATGTTTGTAATTGAGGAGCATGAACATGCAGGACTCAAACCAAGAACAAAAATTGAACAAATAAAAGAAAAATATTTTTTTAAAAAGTTTTTGAATTTTTCAAAAATTGAGAAGAAGAAGATAAAAATCAAAGACTCAATAAGAACACAAACAAAGAGACTCAAACAAAATAAAATATGAAACAAAGAAAAGAAAAATATTTTTGAAAAAAGTTTTAAAAGTTTTTGAAAAAATTAAGAAAAAGAAAACGAAAAGTTAAAGGACTGAAATAAAATAAAAATTACTCGATCTAGGGAGCAAGACAATCCTTCAGTTTGTCCAAACACAACAATTCCCGGCAACGGCGCTAAAAACTTTGTGTGCGTGTATGCAAAACCCACACTATTTCGTACAGCAGCAGTACCAGCAAGTGCACTGGGTCGTCTGATGAGCGGATAATTTATACGCTTTTTGGCATTGTTTTTAGATAGTTTTTAGTAGGATCTAGCTAGTTTTAGGGATGTTTTCATTAATTTTTATGCTAAATTCATATTTCTGGACTTTACTATGAGTTTGTGTATTTTTCTATGATTTCAGATATTTTCTGGCTAAAATTGAGGGACCTGAGCAAAACTCTGATAAAAGGCTGACAAAGGACTGCTGATGTTGTTGGATTCTGACCTCACTGCACTCGAAATAGATTTTCTGGAGCAACAGAACTCCAAATGGAGCGCTCTCAATGGCGTTGGAAAGTAGACATCCAGAGCTTTCCAGCAATATATAATAGTCTATACTTTATTCGTGATTAGACGACATAAACTGGCGCTCAACGCCAGTTCCATGCTGCATTCTGGAGTCAAACGCCAGAAACACGTCACGAACCAGAGTTGAACGCCAAAAACACGTTACAACTTGGCGTTCAACTCCAAAAGAAGGCTCTGTACGTGTAAAGCTCAAGCTCAGCTCAAGCACACACCAAGTGGGCCCCGGAAGTGGATTTCTGCATCAATTACTTACTTCTGTAAACCCTAGTAGCTAGTCTAGTATAAATAGGACTTTTTACTATTGTATTAGATATCTTTGGTCTCAGTTTTATTTTATTATTCATCTTAGGAGACTATTGATCACATTTTGGGGGCTGGCCATTCGGCCATGCCTGGACCTTCATCACTTATGTATTTTCAACGGTGGAGTTTCTACACACCATAGATTAAGGGTGTGGGGCTCTACTGTACCTCGAGTTTTAATGCAAGTACTACTATTTTCTATTCAATTTGACTTATTCTTATTCTAAGATATTCGTTGCACTTCAACATGATGAATGTGATGATCTGTGACACTCATCATCATTCTCACCTATGAACGCGTGACTGACAACTACTTCTGTTCTACCTTAGACCGGGCGCATATCTCTTGGATTCCTTAATCAGAATCTTCATGGTATAAGCTAGAATTAATGGCGGCATTCATGGGAATCTGGAAAGTCTAACCTTGTCTGTGGTATTCCGAGTAGGATTCCGGGATTGAATGACTGTGACGAGCTTCAAACTCGCGATTGCTGGGCGTGATGACAAATGCAAAAGAATCAAGGGATTCTATTCCAACATGATCGAGAACCGACAGATGATTAGCCGTGCTGTGACAGAGCATTTGGACCATTTTCACTGAGAGGATGGGATGTAGCCATTGACAACAGTGATACCCTACATACAGCTTGCCATGGAAAGGAGTAAGAAGGATTGAAGGAAAGCAGTAGGAAAGCAGAGATTCAGAAGGCACAAGCAGCTCCATGCGCTTGTCTGAAATTCCCACCATTAATTTTCATAAGTATCTCTATCCTATTTTATTCCTTCGCGTATACTATAATTTCTTAACACAGTTGAATCCGCCTGATTGGGATTTACAAGATGACCATAGCTTACTTCATACCAACAATCTCTGTGGGATCGACCCTTACTCACGTAAGGTTTATTACTTGGACGACCCAGTACACTTGCTGGTTAGTTGTGCGGAGTTGTGACAAAGTGTGATTTATGTTTGAGAGCACCAAGTCTTTGGAGCCATTGTTGATGATCACAATTTCGTCCACCAAGTTTTTGGCGCCGTTGCCGGGGATTGTTCGAGTATGGACAACTAACGGTTCGTCTTTTTGCTCAGATTAGGTAATTTTCTTTTTATTTTTCTTTTCAAAAAGTTTTCAAAAAATATTTTTCAAAATTTTTTCTTTGTTTTCGAAAAAAATAAAAGAAAAATCCAAAAAAATCATAAAATCATAAAAAACCAAAAATATTGTGTTTCTTGTTTGAATCTTGAGTCAATTTTTAAGTTTGGTGTCAATTGCATGCTTTAAAAATATTTCTTGCATTTTTCGAAAATTCATGCATTCATAGTGTTCTTCATGATCTTCAAGTTGTTCTTGGTAAGTCTTCTTGTTTGATCTTGATGTTTTCTTGTTTTGTATTTTTTGTTATTTATCCTATGCATTTTTCGTTTGTTAGAGTCCAAGCATTAAAGATTTCTAAGTTTGGTGTCTTGCAGGTTTTCTTTGCATCAAAAATTTTTCAAAAATATGTTCTTGATGTTCATCACGATCTTCAAAGTGTTCTTGGTGTTCATCTTGACATTCATAGTGTTCTTGCATGCATCATATGTTTTGATTCATAATTTTCATGTTGTGAGTTATTTTTATTTTTTTCTCTCTCATAATTAAAAATTCAAAAATCAAAAAAATATCTTTTCCTTAATTTTCTCATAATTTTTGAAAATTTGAGTTGACTTAGTCAAAAAATTTTAAAATTAGTTGTTTCTTACAAGTCAAGTCAAATTTTCAATTTTAAAAATCCTATCTTTTCAAAACTTTTTCAAAAATTAAATCTTTCTCATTTTTATGTTATGATTTTCGAAAATTTAATTCAAAAATACTTTTCTTAATTTTATCTTTATTTTCGAAAATTGTGCTAACAATTAATGTGATTGATTCAAAAATTTGAAGTTTGTTACTTTCTTATTAAGAAAAGTTCAATCTTTAAATTCTAGATTCATATCTTTTAGTTTCTTGTTAGTCAAGTAATTAATTTTAATTTTAAAAATTAAATCTATCTTATCTTATCTTTTATATCATATCTTTTTCAAAATTTTATCTTTTTCAAAAATTTGATTTAAAATATCTTATCTAACTTCTTATCTTCTTATCTTTTCAAATTTGATTTTAATATCTCTTCCAACTAATTATTTGACTTTTTGTTTGTTTCTTATCTTTTTCAAAACCACCTAACTACTTTTCCCTCTCTAATTTTCGAAAATATCTCATCCCTTTTTCAAAATTCTTTTTCATTAACTAATTGTTTTAAATTTTAATTTTAATTCTATCTCATCTTTAATTTTCAAAAATCATTAACTCCTTTTCAAAATTAATTTTCGAATTCTATCTCTCATCTTCTTCTATTTATTTATTCATTTACTAACACTTCTCTTCACCTCTCTTCATCCCCAATCACTGCCTCTATCCTTACCCTTGTGTCTGGATTCTCCTTTCTTTATTTTTTTCTTCTTCTACTAATAATAAGGATTCTCTTTACTGTGACATAGAGGATTCCTCTTCTTTTCTTGTTCTCTTCTCTTTCATATGAGCAGGAATAAGGAAAAAAGCACTTTTGTTGAAGCTGATCCTGAACCTGAAAGGACTCTGAAGAGGACACTAAGAGAAGCTAAATTACAACAATCCAGAGGCAACCTTTCTGAAATTTTCGAACAAGAGAAGGAGATGGCACCCGAACCCAACAACAATAATGCAAGGAGGATGCTTGGTGATTTTACTAAACCCACGTCCAAGTTTGATGGAAGAAGCATCTCAATTCCTGCCATTGGAGCAAAAAATTTTGAGCTGAAACCTCAATTAGTTGCTCTAATGCAACAGAACTGCAAGTTTCATGGACTTCCATCTGAAGATCCTTACCAGTTTTTAACTGAGTTCTTGCATATTTGTGAGACTGTTAAGATGAATGGAGTAGATCCTGAAGTCTACAGTCTCATGCTTTTCCCTTTTGTTGTAAGAGACAGAGCTAGAACATGGTTGGACTCACAACCTAAAGATAGCCTGAACTCCTGGGATAAGCTGGTCACGGCCTTCTTGGATAAATTCTTTCCTCCTCAAAAGCTGAGCAAGCTTAGAGTGGATGTTCAGACCTTCAAGCAAAAAGATGGTGAATCCCTCTAATGAAACTTGGAAAAGATACAAGCAGATGACCAAAAAGTGTCTTTCTGACATGTTTTCACAGTGGACCATATTAGAGATATTCTATTATGGTCTATCTGAGTTTTCCAAGATGTCATTAGACCACTCTGCAGGTGAATCCATTCACCTAAAGAAAACACCTGCAGAAGCTCAGGAACTTATTGACATGGTTGCAAATAACCAATTCATGTACACTTCTGAGAGGAATTCCGTGAATAATGGGACGCCTCAGAGGAAGGGAGTTCTTGAAATTGATGCTCTGAATGCCATATTGGCTCAGAACAAAGTGTTGACTCAGCAAGTCAACATGATTTCTAAAAGTCTGAATGGATGGCAAAATATATCCAACAATACTAAAGAGGCATCTTCTGAAGAAGAAGCTTATGATCCTGAAAACCCTGCAATGGCAGAGGTAAATTACATGGGTGAACCTTATGGAAACACCTATAATTCATCATGGAGAACTCATCCAAATTTCTCCTGGAAGGATCAACAAAAGCCTCAACAAGGCTTTAATAATGGTGGAAGAAATAGGCTCAGCAATATCAAGCCTTATCCATCATCTTCTCAGCAACAGACAGAGAATTATGAACAGAATACCTCTAACTTAGCAAATTTAGTCTCTGATCTGTCTAAGGCCACTTTAAGATTCATGAATGAAACAAGGTCCTCCATCAGAAATCTGGAGGCACAAGTGGGCCAGCTGAGTAAGAAAATCACTGAAACTCCCCCTAATACTCTCCCAAGCAATACTGAAGAGAATCCAAAAAGAGAGTGCAAGGCCATTGATATAATCAATATGGCCGAATGCAAGGAGGAGGGAGAGGACGCGAATCTCAATGAGGAAGATCTCATGGGACGTCTCTCAAGCAGGAAGGAGTTCCCTATTGAGGATCCAAAGGAATCTGAGGCTCATATAGAGACTATAGAGATTCCATTAAATCTCCTTCTGCCATTCATGAGCTCTGAAGATTATTCTTCCTCTGAAGAGGATGAAGATGTAATTGGAGAGCAAGTTGCTCAATATCTAGGAGCCATCATGAAGCTGAATGCCAAGTTATTTGGTAATGAGACTTGGAAAGGTGAACCTCCCTTGTTCATTAGTGAACTTGATACATGGGTTCAACAAACTTTACCTCAAAAGAGACAAGATCCTGGCAAATTCTTAATACCCTGTACCATAGGCACCATGGCCTTTGAAAGGCTCTGTGTGACCTGGGGTCAAGCATAAATCTTATGCCACTCTCTGTAATGGAGAAGCTAGGGATCATTGAGGTACAACCTGCCTTATTCTCTTTACAAATGGCAGACAAGTCAGTAAGACAAGCTTATGGATTGGTAGAGGACGTGTTGGTAAAGGTTGAAGACCTTTACATCCCTGCTGATTTCATAATCTTAGACACTAGGAAGGAGGAAGATGAATGCATCATCCTTTGAAGACCTTTCCTAGCCACAGCAGGAGCTGTGATAGATGTTAACAGAGGAGAATTAGTCCTTCAATTAAATGGGGACTACCTTGTGTTTAAGGCTCAAGGATCTTCTTCTTTAACAATGGAGAGGAAGCATGAAAAGCTTCTCTCAGTACAGAGTCAAACAGAGCCCCCACAGTCAAACCCTAAGTTTGGTGTTGGGAGGCCACAACCAAACTCTAAGTTTGGTGTTGAGAAGACCCCACATTCAAACTCTAAGTTTGGTGTTGGGAGTCTACAACATTGACCTGATCACCTGTGAGGCTCCATGAGAGCCCACTATCAAGCTATTGACATTAAAGAAGCGCTTATTGGGAGGCAACCCAATTTTTATTTATCTAATTTTATTTTTATTTTTATTGTTCTTTTTGTTTTATTAGGTTCATGATCATGTGGAGTCATGAAAAAAATACTAAAATTAAAAACAGAATCAAAAACAGCAGAAGAAAAATCACACCCTGGAGGAAGGACTTACTGGCGTTTAAACGCCAGTAAGGAGCATCTGGCTGGCATTCAACGCCATAATAGAGCATGGATCTGGCGCTGAATGCTAGAAACATACAGCAATCTGGCGTTTAAACGCCAGGATTGCACACTGAGGAAAGCTGGCGTTCAACGCCAGAAACATGCTGTAGATGGGCGTTGAACGCCCAGAACAAGCTTAGAGCTGGTGTTTAACGCCAGAAACAAGCACCAATCTGGTGTTAAATGCCAGGATTGTATGCAGAGGGTGTTTTACACGCCTCATTGGTGCAGGGATGTAAATCCTTGACACCACAGGATTTGTGGACCCCACAGGATCCCCACTTACCTCAACTCACCTTCTCTCTTCTTCACCAATCACCTCAATCTCTCTTCCCCATTACCTCTTCACCACTCACATCCATCATCTCTTTCCCACCCAAACCCACCCTACATAGCTGAATACACACCTCTCTCCCTCTCCTCCATATCTTCTTTTTCTTCTTCTATTCTTTTTTCTTTTGCTCGAGGGCGAGCAACATTCTAAGTTTGGTGAGGTAAAAGCATAGCTTTTTTGTTTTTCCATAACCATTGATCGCACCTAAGGCCAGAGAAACCTCAAAAAAAAAGAGAGAAAAGGGAAGACAAAAAATTTTTCCACCTCCGAGTCATGGGAGATGGAGAGATTCATCTCAAGGGTCCAAAGCTCAGTAGAAGAGCATTTGCATGCACATCAAGAGAGCATGAGGAATTCCCTCATCAAGAAATTCCTGAGATACCTCAGGGGATACATTTTCCTCCACACAACTATTGGGAGCAACTAAGGATAAGAGAACCAAAATCACTAGGGATCAAGCAACAGAGGCAAGGAAGAGACATAAAGGAGCTCAAAAAGCACCATTAGTCCTTCAAAAAGGCGCCACCCTCACTATATGTGTGTTTATGTTTTGTGTCTCTACCTCATGATCATTAGTATTGAGTAACTATGTCTTAAGGCTATAAATAATTCCATAAATCCTTCACCTTTCTTAAATGAAAAATGTTTTTAATTCAAAAGAACAAGAAGTACATGAATTTTGAATTTATCCTTGAATTTAGTTTAATTATATTGATGTGGTGACAACACTTTTTGTTTTCTGAATGAATGCTTGAACAGTGCATAATTTTTGATCTTGTTGTTTATGAATGTTAAAATTGTTGGCTCTTGAAAGAATGATAAACAAAGAGAAATGCTATTGATAATCTAAAAATCATAAAATTGATTCTTGAAGCAAGAAAAAGCAGTGAAAAAGCAAAAGCTTGCGAAAAAAAAAAGAAGTGGCAAAAAACAAATAGAAAGAAAAAGAAAAAGCAAGCAGAAAAAGCCAATAACTCTTAAAACCAAAAGGCAAGGGTAAAAAGGGTCCAAGGCTTTGAGCATCAATGGATAGGAGGGCCCAAGGAAATAAAATATAGGCCTAAGCGACTAAATCAAGCTGTCCCTAACCATGTGCTTGTGGCATGCAGATCCAAGTGAAAAGCTTGAGACTGAGTGGTTAAAGTCGTGATCCAAAGCAAAAAGAGTGTGCTTAAGAACCCTGGACACCTCTAACTGGGGACTTTAGCAAAGGTAAGTCACAATCTGAAAAGGTTCACCCAGTTATGTGTCTGTGGCATTCATGTATCCGGTGGTAATACTGGAAAACAAAGTACTTAAGGCCACGGCCAAGACTCATAAAAGTAGCTGTGTTCAAGAATCAACAAAATTAACTAGGAGAATCAATAACACTATCTGAAATTCTAAGTTCCTATAGATGCCAATCATTCTAAACTTCAAAGGAAAAAGTGAGATGCCAAAATTGTTCAGAGGCAAAAAGCTACAAGTCCCGCTCATCTAATTAAGACTAATATTCATTGATATTTTGGGATTTATAGTATATTCTCTTCTTTTTATCCTAATTGATTTTCAGTTGCTTGGGGACAAGCAACAATTTAAGTTTGGTGTTGTGATGAGCGGATAATTTCTACGCTTTTTGGCATTGTTTTCAGATAGTTTTTAGTAGGATCTACCTAGTTTTAGGGATGTTTTCATTAGTTTTTATGCTAAATTCACATTTCTGGACTTTACTATGAGTTTTTGTTTTTTTCTATGATTTCAGGTATTTTCTAGCTGAAATTGAGGGACATGAGCAAAACTCTGATAAAAGGCTGATAAAGGACTGCTGATGCTGTTGGATTCTGACCTTCCTGCACTTGAAATGGATTTTCTGGAGCTACAAAACTCCAAATGGCGCGCTCTCAACGGCGTTGCAAAGTAGACATCCAGAGCTTTTTAGCAATATATAATAGTTCAAACTTTATTCGTGATTAGACGACGTAAACTGGCGCTCAACGCCAGTTCCTTGCTGTATTCTGGAGTCAAACGCCAGAAACACGTCACGAACCATAGTTGAACGCCAAAAACACGTTACAACTTGGCGTTCAACTCCAAAAGAAACCTCTGCACGTGTAAAGCTCAAGCTCAGCCCAAGCACACACCAAGTGGGCCCCGGAAGTGGATTTCTGCATCAATTACTTACTTCTGTAAACCCTAGTAGCTAGTCTAGTATAAATAGGACTTTTTACTATTGTATTAGATATCTTTGGTCTCAGTTTTATTTTATTATTCATCTTAGGAGACTATTGATCACGTTTTAGGGGCTGGCCATTCGGCCATGCCTGGACCTTCATCACTTATGTATTTTCAACGGTGGAGTTTCTACACACCATAGATTAAGAGTGTGGCGCTCTGCTGTACCTCGAGTTTTAATGCAAGTACTACTATTTTCTATTCAATTCAAATTATTCTTATTCTAAGATATTCGTTGCACTTCAACATGATGAATGTGATGATCTGTGACACTCATCATCATTCTCACCTATGAACGCGTGACTGACAACCACTTCCGTTCTACCTTAGACCGGGCGCATATCTCTTGGATTCCTTAATCAGAATCTTCATAGTATAAACTAGAATTGATGGCAGCATTCATAGGAATCCGAAAAGTCTAACCTTGTCTATGGTATTCCGAGTAGGATTCTGGGATTGAATGACTGTGACGAGCTTCAAACTCGCGATTGCTGGGCGTGATGACAAACGCAAAAAAATCAAGGGATTCTATTCCAACATGATTGAGAACCGACAGATGATTAGCCGTGCTGTGACAGAGCATTTGGACCATTTTTACTGAGAGGATGGGATGTAGTCATTGACAACGGTGATGCCCTACATACAGCTTGCCATGGAAAGGAGTAAGAAGGATTGAAGGAAAGCAGTAGGAAAGCAGAGATTCAGAAGGCACAAGCAGCTCCATGCGCTTGTCTGAAATTCCCACCATTAATTTACATAAGTATCTCTATCCTATTTTATTCCTTTGCGTATACTATAATTTCTTAACATAGTTGAATCCGCCTGATTGGGATTTACAAGATGACCATAGCTTGCTTCATACCAACAATCTCTGTGGGATCGACCCTTACTCACGTAAGGTTTATTACTTGGACGACCCAATACACTTGCTGGTTAGTTGTGCGGAGTTGTGACAAAGTGTGATTTATGTTTGAGAGCACCAAGTCTTTGGAGCCATTGTTGATGATCACAATTTCATCCACCATTGTCCAAGTAATACCTGAGAGAGTCAGGGTCGATCCCACGAGAATTGTGACTTGAAGCAAGCTTTGGTTCTCTTACAGGTCTTAGTCAGGCAGATCAGAAGGTTGTTAGATTATAGGGAACTATTCATAATTTGTATTTGTAAAACAAGTGTCTTCAGTAATACGAATTATATGATGTGAATCGAGTGAAGAGTTGGAGTTGCTTTGCCTTTCTGAATTAACTCTGGTACTACTGCTCTCTTTCCTTGTGATTAATTTCTTCAATGGTAGGCTGTATGTGATTGACACTGTTTGAGTAGCTGCCAATACTCCTCCGAATTTGAACCCCAGGTTTAGTGTGGATCTATCTCTTCTTGAGGGTGAAGCGCGTACAGTCCATTTTCCTTTATGATCCTACTCAAAACGCCACAGACAAGGTCGAATCTTTCGGATCAGAGAATGCTGCATTTATGGATTCTAGCCTCTACCACAGAGACCTTCATCTCCCCGGAAATCGACTGAACTGATGTCTCAAGAAGTTCCCAATGAAGTTGTGATTAGCCATCTGAGTGATGTATATTCAAGGTGTTGGTCGTCCTTGTCCGGTGAAAGACGCATTCTAACCCAAGTAGACGCGGGTGTTTGTCAGGCACGTTCGTTTTAAGTGATGAACAAAGCTAATTGGTTAGATCATCTTATTCACCATGATGAAGTACGAGTATACATCTTAGAATTAATCAAACACGGATCAAAGAGAAACAGTAGTACTTTTATTAATTTATAGGACTCAGCAGGGCTTCTCACCTTAACCTAGGAGGTTTAGAAACTCATACTAAAAGTAAAAACACAAAGTGAACAAAAATATGGCAGATCTCCCCTAGTGAGAGGTGTAAAAGTTCTTTAAATACTAGGTTAATAAGTACGGATTACACAGAAAGGGTAAAACAGTCTATTTAGTGCTAAAATCCACTTCTAGGGCCGACTTGGTAGGTGTTTGGGCTGAGTTTTGATGAGATTCACGTGCTATAAGGTTCCTTGAGCATGGACGCCAGCCAGGGGGTCCTCTCTGAGCGTTTGTACATTAGTCTCTGCTCTTTGGGCGCTGGATGCCAGGAAGGAGGCAGGTAGCTGGCGTTGGATGCCAGTTTTGGGCCTTCTAATCCGAAGCAAAGTATGACCTATTATATATTACTAGGAAGCTCTAAAAGTCAGCTTTCCATAGTCGTTGAGAACACTTCATTTGAACTTCTGTAGCTCCAGAAAAGCTCTTTCGAATGCAGGCAGGTTAGATTTGGACAACATCTGTAGTGCTTTTTCTGTCTCTAAATCAGACTTCTGCTCCAGCTTCTCAATTTTAGCCAGAAATTACCTAAAATTGTCCAAACATACAAAACCTTATAGTAGAATAAAAAAATGTGAATTTAACACTAAAACATATAAAAACTCAATAAAAACTACTAAAAGCTATATGAAAATGATGTCAAAAAGCGTATAAAAATATCTGCTCATCAATAAGTCGGCACTACCGAACGATGGGGTAGCTCTTATATACGTGAACGGACCTGTGCTCCTGAATGATTTTTAACATAGTGATAGTAGTGTAGATATAGTTACAGCTGTTGACGATAAAGAGGGGGAGGATCCAGAGATAGAGATAGAGCAGGATGAGGAGATGGATGAGCCACATGATAATCTACCAAACAGGCAAGTGTAGATATAGACTGATAGCAGTAGGAGCATTCTTTTGATGACTCTGCTGACATTGACTTTTGGTTAGTCTTTCACTTGTGTTAGCACACCCGAAAGCTAAGAAGTATAGGGTGGTTATGCTAGCCTGGGCGCCAGCTTAGTGGCTTTTTGTATGGGCCAGACCCTGGGAGTGTCGTGTATATATTAGCTATGTATGTTTGACGAGGATGTAAATTGACATGATCTTTTGTAAACGCTACATGTTTTGCTTATAGTGTACATAATGTATATTATCAGTTTGTGTTCTGTGTTTCTTTGTGCTTCCTTTATATTTCTATCTATGTATGCTTATTTATATTACTTCATCTATATAAGATAATAAAAAAAGTTACTCATAAAATTGGCAACGTTCTAACAAGGAATAGGGTCATATATTCAATAATAGTTAATAAATAGGAAGAACAAGTTGATGACACTTAGCTCCTTGTATGACTATGGCATACCGGAAGTTGGGTCATTACAATAAAATTCTGCAACTTTGATGCTAAGGCTGCAGGAAAAAAGAGGCTCCTTCAACTAAATGAGCTTTATGAATTTTGAAATTTAGCTTATGAGAGTGCCAAGATCTATAAAGAAAAGACAAAAGTGTAGCATGACAAGAAGATAGCCACCAGATTTTGAGCCAGGTCAGAAAGTTTTACTGTTCAATTCAAGGCTCAAGCTCTTTTTCGGGAAGCCAAAGTCCCGGTGGTCAGGATCGTTTGTGGTAACCAGAGTGTCACCGTATGGTCATGAAGAACTTCATGAGGAGAATTTTGATAGAAACTTCATTGTCAATGGCCAGAAGCTGAAGCACTATCTTGATGGCGAGGTTGATTGTCAGAGATCCACTCATCTGCTGATTTACCAGAGCTGACCATTAAGCTAGTGACGTTAAATAAGCACTTGTTAAGAGGCAACCCAACTATCAGTATCCTTAGTTTTACAGTTATTTTGATTTTGGTTTAAATGATTTTATTCTAATTTTCTAGAGTTTTCCATCTTTTTTATATGTGTTTTAGTCATGCAAGGTGTTGAAAACAGGAACAAATGGAATCAAAATGGAAAACAACACACTCTGGTGAGAATTTGCTTCTAGTTCCCCCACGGTAAACGTCAGACCTGGCGTTTGGTGCCAGGGGACACAAATTTTGAGGGGAGCTTACTGGAGGCTTGACGCTAAACACCCCGACTTATCGTGTAGCACCATAAGGCACATCAATCGAGGCAGACCACTATGGAGGTGGTCAATAGTGACCAGAGGCCAAAGCAGATACTTGCATACATATGACTTTTAGGAGCCTAGTGGAGGCTCAATTCTGAGGGCCAAACTAATCAGTTAGGGTAGCACAATTTGAAGATGGTTACTAGAGGATGGTTGGAGTTTATTCAGCACTCTATCATCTCAATGAGCAACCATTCTGAGGTTATTGTTAACTGAGCAATGATGATTCACTGTATCTTGCTCGGGAAGGAGGTGGAGGTGGAACAAGTGATTCAATAGGAGATCTATAACATTGCTGCCAATGCTTCTACCAACGCCAAGCCGGTGTTCTCACACCTAATTTATCGCCTCTGTGATGCTGCCAAGGTGCAGATTGAGCATGATACACTCATCCCGATCGAGAGGCCCATCTCCAAGAAGACTATGGAGTATGCTCGGGAGTATGCTAGAACTCCGAAGGAGGATTCGATTCCCCCACCTCAGCCAGAGTAGCCAGTGATTCCTCAGGGACACTATTTTCCTCCATAGGAATATTGGTAGCAGCTGACCTCATCTATTGAGCAGCTAAGGATGCATCATGAGGGGCACAATGCTCTCCTTCAGCAGCTTCTAGAGGAGTAGCAGAGTTAGCAATAAGAGATGGCACAGATGAGGTGGGACTTTGGATTTCAGAGAGGATTCCCGAGAGCTCCATCAGAGGAAGGAGACAACCACCAGCACGATTGAGGTGGGTGAGTTCTTTTACAATATTTCCCTATTTCTGCTTTATGTTATTATTTCCTATTTTTGGTTAATTTTTTCAATCCTTTTCATGAGTATTAACAGTTTTAGTTTTTCTATTTCTAGTTAATTGTTTTAATATTTTAATTTTGGTTGAAAAAGTTGTCTCATGTATCAGCCATTGAGCTTGAATTTGAAAGAAAAGAGAAAAAGAAAAGAAGTGGTATAATGCATGAGAACTTGAGTTGATATTCTGAATTGTCTTATTTATTTAGATGTGGTGGTATTTATCTGTGATTTTGAACGCATGAAAAGAATAGTGCATCTTTGATATTGAGTTAAGGTTATTAATTAGTGAGGTACAAGAATTTAGAGAAGTATAATGATTTTTCTGAATTAAACAAGAAATCAATCCTTGAATCAAAAGAAACAACAACAAAAAAAGAAAATAAAAAGCTAGGTCTAAGGCTCTGAACATCAATGGTTAGGAAGGTTAGCTATGATCAAAAGCTCAAAAGAGTTGTTTTCCTAGCCATATGCTTGTGGTGTGAATGTGTCAAGGAATCCTTAAGAAAAAGTACTTAGATTCAAGACCAAGTGCAAATAAAGAGTATGCCAAAGGCTCTAAGCACCACTGACTGGAAAAGTTCAAAAGAAAAATCAGAACTCAAAGAGTTCCCCGGTTAAGTGCTTGTGGTGTTTTTGTGTCAAGTAAGGCTTAAGACAACACATTTAGAGTCACAATTAGGCTCACAGTGCAAAGCACCAAATAAAAGAACAAAAGAAAGTGTTCTGTTCAAGGATTAATCAGAGGTTAAAAATAAGGGAATTCATAATCTTATTTGGACTCTAGTTCCGAAGGACATTAATATTCTTGAGCTTCGAAGGATAGTGAGATACCAAAACTACTCAGGATCACAGAGTCATTAACCCAACCCAGAAAATGGACACAAGCTTAACGAAAAATTCAATTCACAGGCAAAACTCACTTAGTTTCATACTGTTTTCAGTTGCTTGAGAACAAGCAACAATTCACGTTTAGTGTTGTGATGCGTGAGCATCTTTTCTATATTTTTATTAGTAATTTAGATATGAATTTAATAAGTTGTATTTAAATTTTAGTGTTTGAAGCCTGTTTGGATGCTACTTTGAAGTGCATTGTGGTTTTATTGATTTCAGAAAAACATACGGGAGAATTTGACAGAGTTCGTGCAGAAGAAAAAGGAGAAAATTTGACTCTGTTGAGCTGGAGCCAAATGTACTACCTGGAATTTGGTGCTAGGAACCTCGTAGCGCGTGCAATCCTTCTGTTAAGTTGGCGTTAAATGCTACGACCCAACATTTAGCGTTAGGTGCCTTGTAACTAGTGCCAGAGCCACATGCTAGTGTCACTAAACGCCGAGCCTGGCGTTTAGTTCCAGGAAGTCAGAAACAACACAATTCTTCTCTTCCTCAGTGGCGCTAAGCGCCGAGCCTGGCGTTTAGCACCAGTAGCGCGTATTTGTATTGCAAGGGAGGGCCTCATTGGTTTAGTTTTAATTAATAATTGTTTTTTTTTATTTTCTTTTCACTATCATTAAAATAAAACACAATCTTTTAGGGCTTAGATTTTATTATTTTATTTTATTTTTCAAATTAATTAGGTTAGATATAAAAGGAAAGAGATTCAGCCTTTCGGACGCTCTTCTCTCTCTCTTCCTCATTCCGCACTTTACACAATTCTAGAACCCTAGTTTTCTCTAAGCCATGAGCAACTAAACCTCCTCTGTTAAGGTTAAAAATTCTGTGTATTTTAATGAATTAATACTATTGTCATTCTACTTCTAATTAATGCACTGATTTAAATTCAAAGATTACTTTCGTTCTTCATCTTATGAATTTGAGTATATTGGAAGATAGCTCTTTTTCTACATGAATTCTTGTTGATTCTTGGAAAAGTTAACTCACTTGAATAATAGCTTGAATGTAATTCCTCCTAAATCACAAATTACATGAACTTAACGTGATATGTGACATATAATCATCTTATCTTTGGGTACCTAAGGTTTATGTGGTTAATAAACTAGAATTGAACTTGACCCTTTAATCTAAATTAAGTGACCAAGGAATCGGTGGTTGATTAGGTTAGATGAGATTAAATCACTAAGGAATTAGGGTTTAATCAACTAAAGTTTGCTATGAATTGAATCTTTCATGATTGAAGTAGTTGGTAAGAATTATTAATCCGGAACAACAAATATCTCTGAAACGTTAACTGTTTTCTCATATACTTTTTACAACCAATTTACTGTCTATTTTCTTAATCCTTGCTTTGCTGTTTAATGATTTTGAACCCAAAACACCCCTTTTTGCTTATCTGACTAAGTGAATTGCTCAATTATTGTTGCTTGGTCCATCAATCCTCGTGGGATCGACCCTCATTCACCTGAGGTACTACTTGGTACGACCTGGTGCACTTGCGAGTTCAGTTGTGGTTTTCAAAATCCACACCAAAAAGCTTTACAAATCTTTTTCATTAAGCTAAACTCCATTCATCTTTCTTTTTGTTTAAGGATAAGCAAAGATTTAAGTTTGGTGTTGTGATGACACGTCATCTTAAGCGATTTTTAGAGTTCTTTTTCATTCATTTTCTCATGATTTAATCAGATTTCTTATGTTTTCTAATAGAATTTAATAAATAATCAAATATTTAGAGTTGGGATAGTGTTTTTATGTTTTCGGGAGTTTTTTGTTCAAAGACAATCAAGAATTGAAGCTTTTTCACAAAGAGAAAACAAAAGCAGTAAAATTGTGGCCTAAAGAATCAGAAGTGTGTCCTAAACGAAAAGAAATAGAAGTAAAAGCAACATGCAAGGACACGCTCAGCATCAACTCCACGCTCCGCAGAAGACCTGCACTCCCGGCATCCTTTATGCACGTTCGACGGCCTCCCTCTCCACGCCCAGCATGCTCGGCAGCTCCCGTTCGACACCCGGCAGGGTCCTCCCAGGAAGATGGAATTTTGGGTTTTTTTGCCCAACTTTCTTCTAATGAAAGCCTGTATTAAGGATAATTACGACTCTTAGAGGCAACAATTAAAGCCTAAGCTTAATTATCCACATCATTAGAAGCCTTAATCACAATCAGAATGTTAAAGACTCTAGAAGATTAGTTATTAATTCTTTCTAAAAACATAATGAATTTGGTTCGTTTAGTATTTGAATTGAATTATTATTTTGAATTTGAAATTGAAACCAGTAAGTAGTACCTTATCTTTCTCGCCAGAAGATAAGTAGTTATCTTATCTTTCTCTTCGAAAGATGAGATTAGAATAGTTTGAATTTGAATTCTAGAATTTAGGATATAAATAAGTGAACATTGTTCACAGGGAGTGATATCGAACTCCTCCGTAATCTTTTTTCATTGTTTTTTTTTCTTTTTTATGGGTAACTAATCATTTGTCAAAGGGTTAGGAACTCTGTATATGTTTTCTATAGGTTATTAATATACGTTTATTTTATTTTAAAGTTTTGCATTGATCTATTTTATGATTGAGTTATTCCTTCTTCTTTCGGATTAATAGTATCAAAAGGTACGCTAATCTCTTTTGAATTCTTTTATTTAATTAGAAAATTTGATATTTGAATTAAAGTTTTAAAACTCTTTCACATGACTCTTTGAATTCGGTTAGGAATAGTGGTTCAATTAGTGTGTGACATATGCATGATTTTCCATCACTCTAATTTTGAATAAGTGATATATAATTCGGATTAGAACAACTTTTAAAAATTGTGTTTTCTTCTAAGATTTAACTGGACAGGACTAACTGGAATACGTGACATATAATTCGACCTAATGACTATTTTTAAATCTTATTTGAATCTAAATCAGTTTTTGTGCTTAATCTCTTGATTAATTAATTGATGACTAATTAATGCTTGAAAAACTTAGGAGTCAAGGAATTTGAAAATCAATTACTAAAGATTTATCGTGAAAGATCTATACACACTTCAAGATAATAAACAAGCTAGTTTTTCTAAAAACATAAACATCTCCGAAATCCATGACTCTCACTATCATTATCTTCTCTCAAATCAATACTCAAGCTCTCTGCCTGTGGTATTCAAGCACTCAAGACTCTAATATTCCTCATCAATGCAGGTTATTTTAATCTAATTAAGTATTTAATCTAATATTTGCTTGCTCAATCTTTTAATTTTCGTAGGAACAATATCCACTCACTATGGTATTACTTGAACGATCCAGTACATTTGCCGGTATCCATGAGCTTTAATTTTCGCTCATAATTTTCGCTCATCAACCATTGCCAACCCTATTGGGCCACTAACTTCTTTCAACTGGAAGCTTTGAGTCTTCATAACATTATCAACTGTATTCGACATGGTCGTATAAATATCCCAGGATCGGTTTATTAACATAAGTTTCCCAGCAAAACATATCAAGACTTCTCAAAGAACTGCAACAATAATATAGTTTTTTCGTTAAAAGAAAATGTAAACGTCTAAGGTTAACAAAGTAGTTACATTAGCTTAGTGGTCAACACGAAACTTAAAACATCATCCGGTGCATTAAGGTGCTAATTGAACGCTTTGCAAATTATATTCGAAAACGCTAAAAGCTACTCCTATTGATTCCACCAAACAAAATTTATGAAGACGAACAAAATGAGCTAATGAAATCCTAAAACCCAGTTCAATATTTTAACAACATTATTTTCTGGCATCATCGGTGCCAAACCAGATGCAATATACAAATGACGTGAAGAGAATATTTTATCTATCAACATCATACCACCCATAACCCCAGGGTAGTAAATCATACAGCAACTTAGATGTATGAAATTATTTTGAAATAGATTACAATGTACAAGGAAAGGGAGAATAGGGCAAATATGTGTTGCCAGAAGAGAAGCGCTGAAGCTTCACTAACTGCATAGCCCCGCAAGCTGGCAATCGCTCCCAGTAAAATAGCACTTGGTGTAGTATACTGTAACAAAAGCACAAATCTGAACATGGCATCAGGCTCACCCAAGAAATTTAGCTTATCTGACAATGTCACAATCCCAATTCCCAGAAGAGGAAGAACCAGGAGTCTTGCCACAATTATACCAATCGTAGTTCTAAGTCCAAGTTTCGACTCATTTGGACCTTCAGCAAGCATGCCCCCCAATACGAGCATCACAGAAGGTACCATTGCCCCACCTAAAATCTCTAAGCTGTCTGTAATGAATAACAATGGTGCATCAAATCCGAAGAACAAAGCTTTCAGTTGAGGTATCATTCCAATGAAGATAGCCAATAGAGATGCAATTGTTGGGGGTTGAAGTATGTGCTGAATTGGTGTTTGTTCAGCAACAATTCGAATTCTTCTAACAACTCTAGGTTCCGCCAAACACCTAATAGACCTAGGACTGTTCCCACCACTGCTTTCTGCTGTAATCTCGAGATCTGGTACAGTAGATGACGATATTCCTGAGATGCTCTTAAAAACCCTGGCAATAAAAGGAGTCTTAGAATGTTCAGTCTCTTTATCCTCAATTCCAGGCCACTCAGCTTCAACAAGAAGCGGCCTACTGATATCGTTAAGTCTCTGTTCCTCAATCTCATTCCCTTCCTCGACAATCTCATAATACTGCATAGGAGGCTCCATCATGTGATAGACAAAGGTGTATACAAGAATCACAGCAACCCATTGTGAAAAGGACACATAAGATACCCCTCTTGAGTTGCAGTGAGATCCAAATGGGTTATCCTTACTATGGCAAACGGATCCAACCAAGGCAAGGGGAAGATTCCCGGTGTTCCCAAACCCTGTCATTATAATAGAAAATCTGGTTAACTCCGGCGGAGGGCGACATATGACAACCACCAAGAACCCGAGTAAGCACCCCAAAGCAGTACTGACAAGCACATTTACAGGTATAAACCACCATTCCAGAAAGTTCTGAAGAGTAATGCTTCCCCCGAGCTCGGTGAATATAAGGCAGGGCAAGAACAGAGCAAAAACAAGTTTACTAAGGAGTCTAAATGTGGCTCTGGGGATGAATTGCATTCTAGGGTTTGCAAGAAATAGTCCTATAACAGTAAGACATAGCAGCTTCAACAAAGGGACTATAGCACTTGCTAGATCCGCACGGCCGGACCTCATATTAAAGTTTTCATATAAACCAGCACTGCCTCCTGACATGTTCCCCCTTCCTGCAATAAATCACAGCGTTAAGTAGTGAACACAAAAATCATTTTCCAAGTTATTTTTTCTTTATCGCCCAATAAACAATCAAGAGAAAAATAACCCATGGATAGTATTCAAACTATTAATTTATACGAAGACAAAATCAGGAATTCATGATTCCAATTTCCAACAATCACTTGATCAAAGTCAATAGTACAAAATAATCAAAAACCAATGATACCAGTTGCTAATCAGAAGAAAACCTAGGTGTAACGGATCAATAACCATAAAATCAGTGAAGAAGACACAACGGTCCCACCAAGCTGAACTCAAGTTCAAGTCACAAACATCTCAACCGCAACTTCTTCAACACCTAACAAGTAATTATTTTTCACAGCACCTAACAAATGATAATTATAATTGTAACTGCAAACTTACACAGTTCATGTTTAGAGAATGGAATTGAAGCGCAGTGAAAATTAAAATCTCGAGAAAGTTCTAAAGCTAATGTTGATATTTACCTGTGGAATGGAATCTGATGCAGCTATGAGCTATCTACAGGACTGTGTGCACTGCACCAACAAGGCAGCAAGCGAGTTCGATTTTCTGCTTTCTCTAACACTGAAACGAAGGAAAGATTCGAGAAGGTTCAGCTCCAAACGACAGCTTTTCTGACAATTAGTGTTTGTAGCCGCCGGCTCTGAGCTCAAGAGAAACGTCAAAAGGAGGACGGTAGCAGCGCCGGCGAGGGGAGCGGAGGAGCACAGTTTTGAAGGCCGGCAACAGTGGCCCAAGAGTGATGTGATTAGGGCAAATTCTGTCTTGGAAATTATTGGGAAATTTGTAAGATCTGGATTCCTGCCTGTGTTCTCTTGCATTTTCTTTTCTTTTTAAATTAAAAAAAAAAGTAAAACCATAGTTATCAAAATTGAATCCGTGATTAATTAGTAAAAAATATAAAATAGTAGTTTGGTCTTTAAATGATAAAAAATAAAATCAGTTTTACATAAATAAAAAATATAAAATGATAAAAAATTGAGTAAAGTGACTATTAAATTCTTAAAATTTTTTATTTTAAATTAATGAGCCCTTGAAAAAATATGGTACCAATGGTGATGCTTATATGTTTCTATTCATTAGTCCTAAGTCAAAATTTCGAAGACCTACTACTTAATTTAATATTCTAAAAAATTTAAAATAAATATCTTTACTAATATTTTAATATATAAATATAAATATTTAAATATTTAAATATTTATTTTAATAATTCTATAAATTCTAAAGAATTATAAATTAAAAAAAATAAATTTAAAACTAAAATCAAATTAAATAAATATAAAATAATTCATTTATGTATGTAAATAATATATATAATAATTAGCACATGAAGTAGTAAAGGGACATAATAGTTTGGTGGAATGTCTTGTTGGAACCTAACAAGGGGACATAGGTTTGAACCTCTCTACATGTATTTTTGAATATTGGATCCAATATTCAAAAGCTAGAGGAGCTCTAGAGCACCGAAGACCTGCGATCGCTAGGAGCATTGTAGGAGTGGCCGATTCTGGACAGTTTAGTTTTGTCTGCAGTCTAAACTTTCAATCGAATCAGCTAGATCATCGGTTCATCGAAATTTCAGTCGAACCGGTCAGTTTGGTCCGATTCTTATAACTATGGAATCCCATTCCGAGAACTAGACCAACCCTTCCGGTCGGATTGGAAACCCGATGAACCGGTAACAAATTCGGTCCGAATGAGCTAGCTAACCGAATAAGGAAGAGAACCAGCAAGGCCCGGTTTGAACTGACCGGGTTTGACAAAAACTGAAAAACCGGCGGGTTTGAAAAAACCCGGACTAGTTCGGACTATTTTTTTCTTCAAGTGAAACGATGTCATTTCTATTATTTAAAAGAAATTTAAAGGCTGAAAGCCTGAAACCCTAACTCGATTCCCACTTCCCAGTTCCCACACGGCCACACCCAAAGTCCAAATTCCAAATGGCTGAGACTGAGAGAGACTTGTTCAGGTTCATCCATTCTCGCACCACCCGACGGTCCTGACCATATATAGCCAGCGCTACCTCCACTAAATGGTGCAACGTCGTTGGCTACTGCTACGCAGAGTCATCGCCTTAGTGGCCCCTGTGTAGCTCGGCTCATCTCCTTCTGTCCTGTGCCATTGTGTGTCGGCTGTCGTCTTCCTTTTGCCGGTCCGGTAATCCAATCGTCCCTGTCGTTGTCGTCGGCGCCGTGCTTTTTCTCCAGTCTCCCTCTTCTCTGCCGGCGATTCATTAGCCATAAGGTACGTATTTTTATTTTTTTTAAGTTATTCAATATTTCAAATTTTCAATAATTTATTACTTCAGTTAGAGTTAATTGATTAATGATGTTGATTATCTATATTAACTATATTTAGTTGATTATAAGTTTATAACTTGTTGATTTTTGTTAGATTGTTCAATTTTTTGTTTTATGTTGTTGGTGTAATATATTTTTGATTATAGTGTAATATATTCTTGTTATATGTAATATATTGTTGTTATATTTGGTTGCTATTGTATATTATTCTTAGTAGATTATTGTTGTATCTTATTCTGGTAGATAGATTAGTCATTTAGTCTTGGTTGATTAGGAATTTAGGATGGCTTCATCAAATACACCATCAGAAACATCAACTTCCCAAGAACAAGGATTAACTCCTGATGCAACAAGTGAAACCCAAAAAAATAGTAATAGAGGAAAAACTGATCTTGCATGGGGCCATTGTAAACAAGTTATGGATAAAGAAAAATTGTTCTGTTATGTATTCATTACGAGAAGCTTATTAGGGGTGGAGGAATTAATTGGGTTAAGCATCATTTGGCTGGAAAAGGTGGAGATATTGAGGCATGTCGAAAGATGCCAGCTGTAGTGAGACACTAATTCAATCAAAACATTGAAGATCTTCGAACCAAGAAAAGAAAAAGTCAAGAAGAATATGCAGAAAGTTATAATGCTTGTGATGAAGTTGAAAGAGAATTTGATGAGATTGAACGTAATGAGATGCGACAACAACAAAAATCAAGGCTTCCGCACCTAGCTCTAGAAAAGGAAAACAACTCAAGGGATTACAATCTTTTTTTCTATTGACAGCAACACCTGGAGCTCAACCAACTATCAAAAATGTTCTCCAAAGTAAATAAATTGTGAAGAATTGTGATATTGCTATTGCGAGATAGATGATGGATGCCTCTGTGCCATTTAATGCGGTTAATTCAGCTTATTATCAGCCGATGATCGATGCTATTGCAAACATGGGTGCATGGTATAAATGTCCAAATTATGGAAGAGTTCGTGGATATTTGTTGAGTAAATTAGTGAAGATATAAAGAAAATGATTGAAGATTATCGTGAGATTTGGAAACAAACTGGATGTACTATCATGGCCGATGGATGGAGTGATCGTTGTAAGCATACTTTAATTGATTTCTTGGTTTATTGCCCTAAAGGAACTGTTTTTCTAAAGGCATTTGATGCTTCTCATGTCTCGAAATTGCTGATGATTTGTTTAAGTTGCTTAGGGATGTTGTATTATTTGTTGGTCTTGAAAATGTTTTACATGTAGTGACAGATAATGTTATAAATTACGTTGCTGCTAGAAAGTTGTTGGAATCAGAGTTTCCTAGATTGTATTGGTCTCCTTGTGCAGCATATTGTGTTAATTTGATGTCAGGATATTAGAAAGTTAGAGGAAGTGAGTGAAATTGTGTCACAAGCTTCAATGATTACGAAGTATATCTATAATCATTGCCATCCTTTGAACTTGATAAAAAAGTTCACATGTGAACGAGAAATAATTTGTCCAGCTCCAACTCGGTTTGCCAATAATTTCATTACTTTGCAAAGTATTTTAGCTTAAAAGAATGCATTAAGAGCTATGGTGACATTTAGAGAATGGACAAGCTTAGCTTACTCTAAAGAAACCAAAGCTAAAAATTTTGTGGATCAAGTCTTAGATTCTATATTTTGGAATCAATGCATTAATATTGTTAAGCTTATTGAGCCACTTGTTCGTGTATTGCGTATTATGAATAGTGAAGATAGAGCTGCAATGGATTTTCTTTATCAAGTTATTGATAAGGCTAGGAAAGAGATGGTGAAGAGGTTTCAATAAAGAAAGAGGGTTGTTAATCCTTATTTGAAGATTTTAGATACACGTTGGGATTTACAACTTCGAAAAAGTCTTCATGCTACTTGTTATTGGTTAAATTCAACTTTTCAATTTAATGCTGTAGAATTTAAAAAGCACAAGCAAACAACTTTTGGCTTACTAGATTTTATTGAGAGATATGCTTACAGTGATGCAGATTTGAATTCTAAATTGACAAGTGAGATGAGAATCTTTAAGAATGTTGAACAAGACTTTGGAAGATAGTCTGCAATATGTGAGCGAAGCATAGTGATGCCTGGTAAATTGCTTGTTAAAATTAGTCTTTTATGATTGTGATATGTTTACGATTTGATTTTTATGATTGCGATATATTATTTTCTTTTTATGTTAAGATCAATGGTGAGGATCTTATGCATGTAGAGCACCAAACTTGCAAAAGTTAGCGATTCGTGTTTTGAGTCAAACTTGTAGTTCTTCAGGTTGTGAGCATAACTAGAGCATTTTCGAACACATTCACTCAAAGAAAAGGAATCGATTAGAGCATAAAAAACTTAATGATCTTGTTTATGTTCATTAAAACTTAAGGCTATAACAAAAGTACTTTTTTAATATTCTTTCTTGAATGCATTATTTTAAATTTTTAGTCATAATAAGAATAATCAAGTTAATTGATAATATAAGAACCGAATGAGAAAGCAAAGTTATGATCTACTTTGTCTTGATGCATTTGAGGATCATTTGAAATGGATAATGGAAGATTCACCACCATTTTTAACTCCTGAAAAAGTTGATGCTTTACGGAATGATCTTGCAAATATGTATCTTCAATCAGTTTTAGATGATTTGGGTATGTTTTTGTTAGGGTTGATTTTGTAATGCTTTAACCAAATGTTTTGTCTTATTATTGATTATGATTTGTGAAACATTATTGAAATGCTAGATCAATTGAATTTGGAAAATGACCGAGATGATGATGAAGCTAATAATAATTCTATGAAAAATGTAAATCAGAATGAAACCAATCAGGATGTAGCTCTAGATTTGTTAGATGAAGAAAGATATCCAGATATTGAAATTACTCCTTGGATATAATCCATGGATTGTTATTTTTATTGTGTTAAATTGAGATACTAATGTAATAGTACAAACAAATTTTATGTTTATTTTCGTATTATTTATTTTTAAAATTTAAGACTTAATGTTTCTTAAAAGGAAAATTCTAAGGTGCTGAAGGAAAGATGCTTCATTACCTGTGAAATGCACTTGTCATTCGTGGGTGTATCAGCCATGGCTCAGCAGGAGCAAGAAAGAGCAGGCACGGGTCCTCTAATGACAGAGAATGAAGGTAATAGTTGATGTTAATTAATGGAGCTAATTAAAATAATTATAATATTAATTGTATGTGTACATAGTTGGCTGCAGGGTTTTAAATGGAATGGTGTGAACCTTACGTTTTTGCTTGAGGAATTTTGGACCGTAACTTTTATTATTTTGATTGGAGTGTGAAAATTAGATTTTGGATTTAAAATTTGAGTTGGATATGAAAAAAGATGGCTAGACTATTTCTGACCAAAAAGGAAGTTGGGCTATGTTAAGAAATTTGTTATGGATTAAGAAAAAAAAAAAAGAAAAGTTGTAATGAAAGTTGCATGAAGGAGTGAGGAAAAAAATGTTGCATGAAAAAAAGAATAAAATAGTCTTTAGCCCTGACACAAAAAAATAGTCTTTAGCATTCTTGAATAAAGGCCTGTTAGTGTTACAAAGTATAGGGTTATAGTTCAGGAGTGAGGAATTAGGGTTTAGGATTAAAGTTAGAGTTTTTTTAATGTTTAGGGTGTAAGAGTTTGTAGACGTAAATCTTTAGGGTTGAAGATTTATGGTCGATGGTGGTGAAATGAGAAGGTTTTCATGTTAGAGACTAGTATACCCTATAGTAGAGGGTGCTTGGGTGATAGGGTTTAGGGTTTAGTTATAAAGTTAACGTTGGAGGATTTATAGTTGAGCGGATAGGGTTTTAAAATGTATACATTAAGATTTAGGTTAGAGTTTAGAATTTAAAATTTTTGTTATGGAATTTAGTATAACGTTTGTGATATGAAAAAGTAGTGTTTAATGATTTAGAATATTTTATGCATAATTTGAGAGACTAAGGGTTTATATGTACTGGAGTTTAAGGTTTACAGTTTGTGGTTTATGGGTTGAAAATGAGAATGGTTAGTTGAGAATTTAGGATTTAATATGTGTGATGAAGGTCTCTTGGTGAGTTTAGTTGGGTGGTTGGAAATGAGAGTGTTTAGTTGATGATTGAGGATTTAATATGTGTAACGAAGATCTTTTGCATAAGGTTAAGGGTTAGGCATCTAGAATTTAAGATTTTTCATTTGAAAATATAAATATTAAAAAAAATAAAGATAATTGGTCATTGATTTTTTTATTTTTAATAATTATTAACGAAATAAAATAAGTTTTTATACATGGCGCAATGATGGATCAAGTTTAGGGTTGTGAATACATTCTTGTAAGGGCTTTGGGCTCCTTATTTACACTGACGCGATGATGGTGGATTAAAAAATACTTGATTTGGGGAATTGAAATTATTTTTTTTGTCCGAATTAGATAGGTTGAAGATTTTAGAGACCAATTGGACTTCGGGCTGTTGCGTGCTGTAAGTCTGCTGGGCATTTCACGTTTTGAGTCTTTTTGGATAGTTCAAATTCCACTAGTCATGTTACGATTGAGTCTAACTAGAACAGATTGAATAAAAAATATAATGATCTAATTACCAAAATATATATATAGGACCTGGCATATTTTGATGTGAGTATTTATATTAGATTTACTACACATATCTATTTGAAGAAAAAATACATCATGATATATAAAAATAAAATACAATAAATTAAAAATTTTATATTTAGACCAAATTAAAAAAGATAAAGTTAAAACATTCATTCTAAGAAGGTAAAGTTAAAACAAGTATTCTTCGAGGTTAACACTTCATCTTTTTTGGAGAATTTTTCGTTGTAATCTGGAGACATTTTCATTATACTTGACGCTGATGTTTTTTTGGCTTCAAAAATTTTTAGGTTCCGAACTTTCCATAAGAACTGGCATATACATGTAAAGAGTGTGAGAGAGAATTCACTTCTTGGCTACATCTCACCGTCGTGAGCCATTAAATTGTAAAATCAGCAGAATCCTGTTGGGTAATCGCCGGTACAATGGAAAAGGAGCTCTAAACTTTTTTTGTTGGACCACAATATTACAAGCAGTGCACAATTGAATAATATAGAAGAATAATATATACGTTATTTTGTTCAATTCACAATATTCATATCATATTTTCTTTGTTTATAATTATGCTATTGAATTATACTATCGTGATTTATATAAATCATAAGTGAATTTATCATATATATTCTTAATAATTATTCAAAAATATTTATACAACCAATATTTATATTTAAAAATAAACTTAAAATTTTTTTACAAGAATTGAATATAATTTTTTTGTGTATCAAATATATAAATCTCTACACTAGTAAAAGTTTATTTTTAGATAATTACATCTCCATCCAAATCCAAAAAAATGAGAATAGTTCCAAAAAAATAGCAGTATAAATAAGACAACAATAACAAAAGTTCTAAGCATTAAACAACAAATCATCATAGATCATCTTTTTATGTTTTCTAATTTACCTTAGACTTGATATTTGCACTTATAAGCATATCAATTACTCCTATATTATCGATCTTGACACCATTGATTTGTGCATTCTACAACTTTTTTCTTTAACTTTTCTAATACCAACACTCCATTATTAAAGACAATATTATTTCTACATCTTCATATGTACTATATTACAGAAAAAAATATCATCCGCACTTTCTTAACATTAGTAAAAGTTTAAAATATATACAAATTAATATGAGTTATTAAATTATATTTTTGATTAGTGTAAAAAATATTTTTATTAATGTATGTTAATTTTTGTAAAATGTTACAGAATAAATCTTTATAATAAGTAATCAGAATTCAAGAGTTTCATTAATAAAATTTGATTTTCATACAGATCAGAGATATAAGTTTTGTATCTTTACTTACATGCTTCGTATTCTTTTAGTTATTATTTTAGTTCATGGCAAAAGATTCGATGGTTCCATAGCATTTGAACCATTAAATGGTTCTAGAACAAAACATATTTTTTAAAATTAGAAAAAGATTATTTAATAATTATTAAAAAAACTTAAAAAATATGTTTTGTTAATAGTCCAAACGTGCTGGACTATCAAATTTAGTGCCTAGTTTTATGGCACTAGATTCGGTGGTCCCAGAACATTTTGACCATTAAATGATCCCATAACAAAACATGTTTTTTAAGTTTTTTTAATAACTGCTAAATAGTTCTTTTTTAAATTTAATTATAAATTAACCCAATATATTTTATTTAACTATAAAAATGATTTTTTATTTTATAAATAATTATTTTATCATAAATCTATCATGTTTATTAACAATCAGGAACAAAAACAATAACAAATTAGATCTTCTATTGATCCTAATAATTTTTTTGGCTATTTCAATCTATTAAAAGATTAAATTTGATCCGTCACGTTCGTGAGGAATCATAAAATCGTGTTTCCTTGAAAACCAATCGATTGGACTATCAAACCAATCGATTGAATTATAACTCAATCGGTTGGATTACAGTTTACCACTAAACAATCGATTGAAAATTGCTGGACAGCGTGTTTTTCGCAAAAATCAATCGATTGGTCATATTACCTAATCGATTGAACGATGACTAATCATGTGTGTTTCTTACAATTCAATCAATTGTTTAGAATTTCCAATCGATTGAATGCTTCAAAACAACCTGAGGTCTCACAATTCAATCGATTGCTTTTGTTACTCAATCGATTGAATTCACCAAAACAATATGAATTTGCCTAATTCAATCGATTGAAGTGTGCTACCCAATCGATTGAAATATGTACTACACCTATTTTAATCTTGTTGTCGTTTTTAGAAATTATCTTGTTATTCATCTATCTTATCTTTAAAATTCTATCTTCAATTTTTGTGGTTTTATTTTGATTTAGATACTCTAATCTTATCTTTTCCTTAATATTAACATTATAAATTGGTGAATAATCCATCACCAATTATTCAATATCACCATTGAAATCGTGTATCATTTTCTTTGATTATTAAAAATTTCATTATTTTTCTTTGAATAATCCATCACCAATTATATTAGGTAGCACACTTAGAGTATATTAGAACAATACGTTAATAATTTGAAGAAAAAATCATTAGTGTAAATTTTTTTTTTTTAAATTATCCTTATTGAACTATTTTACTTTTATTCCTTCAAAATATATTTTAATAAAAATATTTGTAATAATAATTTACATCCAATAAGAATATCTTAACGAGGTTACTGTAAAAAAATGGGTAAAAATTTTTTTATTTAACGAAATTGACAAAAGATTTTTTTAATAATAAACCTCTCTTTAAGAGTAATATTGAAATTTAAATTTAGACACTAATTATCATTATATATTACATATAAGCATCAAGAGTATATTATTAAAATAGTATGATAATAATTTAAAGAGAAAAATTATTCTTTGTACATTTAATTAAAAAATTACCTTGTTTAAATTATAGTGTAAGTGGAGCCATTTTTATAATCTTACGATTGAGAGTGAGCATCATTCTGTCCTGGGTTAATGCAAAATTTACAGAACGTGAGTACGTGATTGAGTATGTAGTTTTAGATTATAAAAATAGGGGTAAAATAGGAAAAAATATTGGACACCAAACACTCTGTATTCTCATTATATATTGTTATAGATAAGTATGATTTCTTAAAATTTTGGAGTGTCCAGGCCACTACTCGCCCTCTCTAGGTCTGTGCCTGATTGCTAGCTAATTAATAATAAAAAATAATAACATCTATTTACTTTTTAATATTTCTCAATGTCTGTGAATTAATAAAAGATAAAAAAATATTTTTCATTACACAATCAATTTCACTAATAAAGTATCGAAACGAATAATTGCAAAATTAGAGATTCTATTTTCTGATCTCCATTTTGTAATCAAAACGATGGTTTATTCTCTGAACATTACAATGAAAAACTTGATTGGACCTTTGCTGATTGCTGCAACGGTGATTAACAATGAAGAAATAGTGGATATTAAATAGACGGATAAAAAATTAAAAAAAAAGTAGATATTGTGTAGATGGATGTTCCAAAGAAAAACAATGAAATTTTTAATAATAAAAAAAATGATACACGATTTTAATGGTGATATTGAATAATTGGTGATGGACTATTCACCAATTTATAATATTAATATTAAGGAAAAGAGAAGATTAGAGTATCTAAATAAAAATAAAACCGCAAAAATTGAAAATAGAATTTTAAAGATAAAATAGATAAATAACAAGATAATTTCTAAAAACGACAACAAGATTGAAATAGGCGTACTACATATTTCAATCGATTGGGTAGCACACTTCAATCGATTGAATTAGGCAAATTCATATTGTTTTGGTGAATTCAATCGATTGAGTAACAAAAGTAATCGATTGAATTGTGAGACCTCAGGTTGTTTTGAAGCATTCAATCGATTGGAAATTCTAAACAATCAATTGAATTGTAAGAAACACACATTATTAGTCATCGTTCAATCGATTGGGTAATATGACCAATCGATTGATTTTTGCGAAAAACACCCTGCCCAACAATTTTCAATCGATTGTTTTGTGGTAAACTGTAATCCAACCGATTGAGTTATAATTCAATCGATTGGTTTGATAGTCCAATCGATTGGTTTTCAAGGAAACACGATTTTATGATTCCTCACGAACGTGACGGATCAAATTTAATCTTTTAATCGATTGGAATAGCCAAAAAATTTATTAGGATCAATGGAAGATCTAATTCGTTATTGTTTTTGTTCTTGATTGTTAATAAACATGATAGATTTATGATAAAATAATTATTTATAAAATAAAAAATTATTTTTATAATTAAATAAAATATATGGAATTAATTTATAATTAAATTTAAAAAAGAACTATTTAATAATTATTAAAAATACTTAAAAAACATGTTTTATTATGGAACCATTTAATGATCCAAACATTCTAAACCACTGAATCCTGAGTCTAATTTCATTAATAAAAACATTTTTCTTCTTCAATTCTCGGATAGGTCTAAAGTCTCAACAGTGAGCAAGCAATTCGGCAGGAATATTTGGTCAGTTGTTACTTGTTAGCAATTAATTGAAGGTCGCGCATTTCTAACTGCCAAATTAGCACTTGATAATTCTGCTCAAATTTATAAATTTCTCACAACTTAGAAAACAACGAATTTTTTTACTTTTTTTTTTCATCACTATAGAAGGAAAACACACATAAGATGACTAGACATTTTTATCATCACGTAAAGAATAGTCGAGAAATTATGTTTATACTATTTTTGTGTATATTTTTTTATTATAATTTTATTTATCTTAACTTTTATCAATTATTTTTAATTTAAAAATCAAATATATAAAAAATATACAAAAAAATAATATTCTAATTTTCCTTTTATCCTAAGCTACATCTATTGTGCCACTCTTTTGTACCATCCCTAACCAATATACCAATGTCACTCCAATACGTATTCTTCATGAATGAAGACAGCATAGTGGGATGGTGGGAAACAGAAAGAAAGACTCGTCATAAAAGCTAACATTTTTACCACTACATTATATCGTTAAGAAATTGAACATAGAAGGAAACATATTAGGAAATATCACCGCAAAAAGTAAAAAAAGGATCAAATAGGAGGGAAAAATTAATTAATTAAATAATCGAATAACAATAATACCGAACTTTTTTCCATTACCCTTCTTATTTTTTTTTATATATATAAAAAGGGTGAGACATAACCATTAGTCACGAGTCAAACATAATATAAATTAAGGGTCCAATTCCAAAAGGCAGAAAGTGAATCCATTCCAAACCCAATTCTTTATATTGCAACTGTTTGAAAGCATTATTGGGGCAGTGATTAGTACCAACCTGAACCAAATTAATTTGTCTCTATATTATTATTGTTATTTTGAGGGTGAAGTGCTACCAGCCACATTGCAAAAGGAAAGGATACTTTTCAAAGGAGGAGAGGTTCACAAGAAGGTGACTTTCTTTGTATCTTTCATTGAGATCTGGAGTTATGTGGAAAGGACCAAATTATCCAATGAGTGGTGTCAAATATGAGAGTGGTGGTGTTGTTTTCATGCTGTTTTTTCTTTCGACAACATTAACAACAATAACTCGAGCAATGGAGGTACCTAAGATTACTCAAAGGTTCCATTTTCCAGGTATGTCTCTCAATTCCCAATTCTCAAAACTATCATTTTTATTTTATATTTTGCTTTTTTGCTTCTTCCTTACCTTGGAGTTTGCCATTGTTGTTGCTGTTGTTCCCATGTTTAATTTAGTATTTAGATCTCTGCATAAAAAAGACTATTTGTTTCTATGAGTAGTGATGAATAGCTGGCATGTATGTTACTTTGGTAATGGTGGTTTGGAAAATGGTGATTGTGAAGGCGCAAGTAATAATGGATATCAACATCAATATAAGATATTAAGATTTTTAGCACTGGTTAGTGCTTTCTCTTTTGCTTGTTTTTAGCACTGGTTAGTGATGAGTAATTACTCATCTTAACAAAATAATAAAATAAAATAAAAACACGTTTTTTTGTTTTTTTGTTTTTTCTGTTTTTTGCTAAAAGGATGTAGGAGGGAGAGTTCACCCTTAAAGAAGTTATTAAGATTCGAATCCCAACCTAAGGGGTAAAAATTTAGCCTACTTTTCTTAGGCTTCTCCCTTTTAGTTTAGAAAATAAAAAACAAAAATGCAAACATAATCGACAATAAATTGTATGAATATTTATGCATATTAATAAAGTTATTGGATTACAGTTGGAATATTCACTTATTTAGGAGATAATTTAAATGTAAAAATATGACGGAGATTTCTTTGGAACGCAATTTAATTCTTTTTTTTTTCCTTCTTGTTTCTTATTTCTTAATTTGTGTATAACATTATAGAATTTCTTTTCATATAGAGGATATTTTACCAGTACTTTTCTTTAAATGTTTTAATGTTAAAGGGATTTAAATTGAATATAATTAAGAAAAAAAGGGATAATACTTTATGCTAATGTTCTTTCGTTTCTTTTCTTTTGTTTGTTTATTTAATTATTTACTTTTTTAGTAAAGAGCGGGTAGGCCCACCGCCCACTATCCATCTTATATTATACTCTTATATCTATTATTAATTTATATTTTTGGTGGTGTCTTATCCTATTGTTTCTAGTATATCATTTGGGCCGTGTGTTGTTAGTTTTTTAAAAAACTCATCTAATTTTATAATTTAGATAAATCATCATTTTAGCATTTCTCCAAATTTGGCATTCAAAAAATTATAAAAATTAATTAGCGGGTGAATTTGTCAAACTTTTATCATTTTTGAAAGACTATATAAGGTAGTATTTATTTGAAGAGATTAGAACTAACATTAAAGAACTGAAATTTAATATTATGTTTAGTGATTAAAGATAACAACTAAATTTTTAATTTTGTGATATAAAATTTTAGTCCTTTCAATATTTCTAAAAAGTATGAGACACTAGAAATTAAAATTTTTAAAGACGAATACTAAAATTTTAATAATATTTTTTCTAAAAAAAATATCTTCATTTAACTTTTTAAAATTTAAAATTTATCTTTTAATCTCTATATATCTTAAATTAAAAAAAAATTAGACATATCTCATTTTAGTATATTTAGTCTCACTGCTTCAGTTTTATTCTTTCTGTCAAATGCAATCTAAATATCTTTTCTTTTTATTATTATTTTGTAAATACTAAAATTTTTTAGATATAAAAATAATGATTTACTCTAATAATTAAGATGTAACTCTGACACAAACATAATATACAACACGATATCTAAAATAGATATAATAAATCAGAAAAAGTGTCATGTTTTATCCGCTCTAATCCAATTTATAGGATTTTTTAATGACTAAACAGAAAAGAAAAAAAATAGAGACAAAACTAAATTAATTGGCTAAATTCATATCTAAATATATAAGATGTTAAAACTTACTTTATGGATGACTCCAATTCGAATGAATGTCTGTCCCAAAAGTATGTGCTCTAGCCATATAATCTCTAACGCTATTTGCATTCTTCTAAATTAAAAGAATAAAGACTCTCTAATTTCAATTTATAACTGTATATACTTTGTCAAATCCCATTCTAAAATATCCTTACCAAGCATTCTTTGGTTTACTAAGAAAAGAGCTTCTAAACAGTCTGTTTCACAAATAACTTCGCAAAATTTACTATTCCAAACTAGAAATAAACCTCTCCAAATTGCATACAATTCAGCAAAAAGAACACTGCGCACTTCGACTTTTCCAGTGCAACCTTTCAACCAACATCCATCAAAATTGTGAATGATACAACCAAAACCAGTATAGCCAAAAGGGGGGCAAAACAACTAGCATCACAATTCAATTTAATAGAATGAACTAGAGGTGGAACCCAATGCAAACAAAGCGAAGGAGGAGACAAAGACTGATGCATAGCAAAAATAGTGTGGAACTCCTTTACTGAACTACAAATCAAACTCACCACTTTACTAGCACTCCAAGAGTCATCGGTATTAAATAAGTCATGATTCATGCTTCTCCAAATCCACCAGATGGTCAAAAAGAAAAGAAAAATATCTCCACTCCTTGTACCTCTGTAGAGCCAATCACGTAAATCTAATTTATCTGAATACATGCATAAAAGGTTCCAGACCTCCTTGGCACTAGGGCACTCCTGAAGACAATGAAAAATAGATTCAGAACCAGTCTGACACCGATGACAAGTGTTAGATAAAGTTAAGCCACAACCCAAATGAAACTCCGCCGTAGGAATATCGTTATGAAAACTGAGCCAAATTAAGAACTTGTACTTCTCAGGAATATACAGTCGCCATACCTAGAACCAATTTATCACGCTCATTCCAGTCAAACTTTCTTTTGGCTAGCCAAATGTATCCACTCCTAACTGAGTAGAGTCTAGAAGATACCACATCCAACGACCAATCCGAACTCTCTCCAGCATTCAAATCCGGATTATAAGCATTCAAACGCTGTTTGATATCTTCTGGAATGTTAGAGAAAACATCACAGAAATTTCATTGACCATCTTTCCAAACGTCTCTAATAGTTAAATCAGAGTCAGATATATGTACAAAAGAGACATCTTGAGCAATTGGGCCCTCAATATTCTAATTGTCAAAGCAAAAAATTGATCAAGTGACCTAACGCATCGAAAGAAGGCATCCTTAAGAGCACCAAAAACCTTTGAGATACTCTTCCAAATATGAAAAGTGTTGCAAGGGACAGGGTCATCTAAAGCTCCCTCATTCCTCATATACTTCGCCCTCAATAAAGTAACCCAAGGCTTGTCCTGACAATGAAAAAGTTGGCAAACCAATTTACCAAGTAAAGATATATTAACACACGCAGGATTTCTAACACCTAAGCCACCAAATTTCTTTGGAGTGACCACGGTCCTCCAATTAACAAGAGAAAGACCTCTACCATCAACTTGATCCTTCCAAAGGAACTGTCTCATCATAGAAGACAATTTATCGCAAACCCAATTTGAAAAAAAAAGATACATGCATATGATAGACAGGAATGGATGCTGCAACAGAATTGATCAGGCAAAGTCTTCCTGCTTTATTTAGAAGCCTTCCTTTTCAATTAACTAATCTTTCCCTTGCCTTTTCAATGACCAAATGAAAAGAAGCCATACTAGTACGGAAATAATTAAGGTTAACTCCAAGATATCTTCCTAAGTTTAAAGCAAAACGTATTGAAGAAACGCTAATAAAAATATCTCTTCTACAAGCAGTCATATTTTTAGAATAAAAAGCTTTAAACTTTTTAAGATTTACTTTGATACTAGATGCCTTGCAAAAAATATTAAAATAATATATGATCATTTGGACCTGACTTTTTGTAGTTTGACAGAAAAATAAGAAATTATTTATAAATATCAAATGAAAAAATTTTAAGCTATTCCTCGTAACAGAAACTGATTTTCACATATCCTCAACCATCTTATGAGATATATAACAAACAACTCTTTTCATACAAAGTCCAATTTATAAATGTTTAAAATCAGACAAACTTAGGTTCTTTTAAGTTCAGCTGAATAAACCAATAATAATAATAATAATAATAATAATAATAATAATAATATTGCTGAAAAGCTAATGTGCCGACACAGCTAAAAGAATTTCAACTTTAAACGAGGCAGCACGTGCTACCTTTACAAACGTATCGCTGCCAAATAGGACAATTGCTCGATGTTAGATTGTTAGGTACTTTCTAGTTTATAGGGAAAAAATAATTAATTAAGTTAATTTATTATTATTATTATTATTATTTTGGTATAGTACTTTATTATATGCAACTTGTCTGGATGCTTATTGTTTTATTTAAGTTGCCATATGATTTTTTTTTTCGGGTAAAAATGACTCCTCCCTTTTCCTTTTGGTTGAAAAAATAAATAAAAACTCCTTTATTAGCTTTCAGTTTCAGGAATTATATATATAATTATTAAGAAAATCAAAAACATATTTGAAGTTGAGTGTTAATTATTAGAAATACTTTTATAGATAACATATAATTCATTTAAAAACAAAAATTATTTTCCATAATTGATTCATGTTGAAAAAATCAAATTTTGCAGATGTGACTAAAATTACTTTTTATTTTCATTTGTTTCAAAATTGAAAATATATGTAAATTTTCAAAATAACCCATGCTATTACAAACCAAGGCAGAAGAATTTATTAAATAAGGGCATAAGGCCAAATAATAACTAAGATTGCTGAAATTTTTTTTTATGTGATATATCTGAAAAGATATTTAACTAATAACAAACTGATGATAATATATGTAGTATCTTATCTATCATACATTTATAGCTTGACATAAAAATAAAAAATTGAACTCATCTCCTTAGGTTAAAAAGTAAATGCGTCACTTTCAGTTTTTACGAAATTTATTGAACAGAAAATGTTGCGCAACATTTTCTGAAATACCATGAAATTAAATAATATATTTGGTTTAATATTTAAAATATTTTTCAATGTAACTATATTAAAAGTAAAAAATATCTTAAAATGATATTAAATAAAACATACATGTAAAAATAGAAATAATTCTAATCCGATACTTCAACAGTAATTTGACAACATAATATTAAATAAAACACATCATATAAAGATTTTTTTAACACATTTTCTTTTTAAAATTTCTGATTTTCTTAATTTTTTTGAAGAAATTTTGAAACCCTTCTAAAAGTGATAAAATATGAAAAGTATAAATTATGTACAAAAATATACAAACTAAACATTTTTTGTGTGAATAAATTTTTCTAATTGTAAAATAAATTGTCATCCTATTCTATGATTGATTATGTAGCATCATTATTGCATTCAACATTAAATTGGATTGGCATACGTGGATATATGATTGGCATATTCCTTGCTTGATTAACATGCAAACAGACACATTATTTGTGGCCCCATGTCTTCAAATTATTGAAGTAAATTTGGCTAGATATCTAAGTAACTTAACTAGCTAATTTGGGTTAGTTCAGTCATCACTTTAACTGTCTCACTTTTTTCATTTAAATATCATATATTTAAATTTTATTTTATATATACAGCAGTTTATTAATCACAACAAATTTTTAAATACAATTTAAATTTATGAGAGATTTGTCCTTAATCAATCTAGTTGATAGAAACTTTACGCAACTGAAAAAAAAAAAATCTAAGAAACTTAACCCAAGCCCCAAAGGACAAAATGCCTTATCTATCCGGTTAGTTTCGGTCTCCAATTATAACTACATACATCATGAAATGTTAGCTTAGACACATCTCTAGCAACATGGGCTTAAGAAAATAGTGGAAAAAATTAAAATCAAGCACAGTGCATAACATCTAAAGATAAGTCTTGTTTCCTGATATGCCTAACAGATGAGACTTAAGGACTATCTTATAGACTTATACTACACAAACAAGCTCTTGTTTGCTTCGACTCCACGGAATGATCATCATTCATCCAAGCTTTTGAAAGTAAATAAGTAAGAATACAATAAATTTAATTTTAATCTACTATTACTATAAAATAATTTTACATGTACATTCCGTTACGAAATAAAAATAATTGCATTTTACATTAATTGTATAAATGATCATCCAAAAATACTAATATGATTGAACGGCTATGTAAAATATTTTACGTATTGAAATTAGACTCTAACATAATATATCATAAAAAAGAGTGGTTCTTAAAATGAACAAATAGCTCTTTGGTCAACTTCAATCTGTTGCACTGCATCACAACATGAATACTTTTATGAAACAACGAAAACGTATCACGTTGAAAAAACTTAAAGGAAAAAGAAAAGCAACAAAAGTTAGCCTAAATTATCAATTCACAGCATCTCAAATACTTCATTTTAATAACATAAAAAGAAAAAAACATATTTGTAAATTCCAGAGTTCCTTAATTCTAACAACCAAACATCTTACTTGTTTTAATTAGCCATTCATTTTCTAAATAGATACTGTTTCTAAGCTCTATGGCATCCAAAATTCATTTCAAAAATTCAAATACTAGTTTCTCAGACCATGTTGAAAATCTCAATACTATTTTTCAAGAGATTTTCCAAATCTAACACAGTGAAATGAAAAAAAACTAAACAAAATCTGAAAATTAGCCCGTTAGAGTGAATGTTAGAAGGATGAGGAAGGAAGAAGCCTATCTTCCTCAAATCCTTGCTGGATCCTGAAACTCACCGGAATCTTTACCCGCCGGTGCTTTGTCCTTGCGTGGTGTCTGCCGAGAACACTTTGTCGTAATTTGTCGTGTTGGGTTCTTGATTTTAGATCTTCAAAAGTGAAAAGATGAGTAAGATAGTAAAGTAAATGGTTAATCACCGTTGAATTGTAACTCCTATCATATATAAGTAGACTAAATTCTCATTTTGGTCTTGATATTCACGAGACTCATTTTGGTTCCAAAATTTAAAATTATCTATACCGGTTTTTCTGATTCAAGTCTGGACACTAATGTGATCTGTGGACTCTTTCTGGCGATAACTAGACAAACGGAATGCTGAGATAGTACTCTTCCTGCTACGCGGGATGATGAGTAAACGACGTCGTTTACTCTTGGCACCCAAACAAGTCAAAAATGTCTTGCTTTGTATATGAAGGGAGAAGAAACGATGGAGACCCAAAATAAAGTATTCTTCTTCTTCTCTACCTCCACTATTTTTCATTTCTAACTTGTTTGGACGCTAAGGATAAACGACATCGTTTACTCATCATCCAGCATGGCAGAAAGGATGACATCTCAGCACTTTGTTTGCTTAATCATCACCGGAAAGAGTCGAGGGACCATATTGGTGTCTAAACTTGAATCTGGAGGACTAATATAGGTAATTTTGAATTTCGGTGACCAAATTGAGTAATCGCGTGAATCTCACGGGACTAAAATGAGAATTTACTCTATATAAGTCATGCTATCTTAATTTAAGAGTGAACCTTTCACTTTATTACTTTACTAACTCCCTCACTTTACAGTAGTTTGATCCGGGTTCTTTTGCTTTGTGGGAAGCTCTGCTTCAGCGCCTGAAGCCCAAAGGTTGAAGTCGTAGATGGAGTTTTGGTTGTGTTCTGCTTCAATTTTTCATTGAAGGTTGAACTTGATTTGAAAATAGAAAAGAGAGATTGGGATGTGATTCAAATTAATCGAAAAAAGCAACTCGCTGGGCGTAATTCTGGATTGAAAATCAAATTAATCTTTAGTTTAACTCATTTGTACAACTATAATTAGTATTGACTAATTCTTGGATATAAAATTTGATGGTTACTTGATTAGCAGTAACAGCAACCCTTTACGGTCCAAAATAAATCAATAACAGTATATGCAAATTAACATCTCCCTTCATCTATAGGGAATTAAGGTAAACAAGACAAGCAAGTCCTTTTTTTTATATAATAACTTGGTGTATGAGTAAAGTTGATCAATATTTAATTGCAAGTTTATTCCAACATAACCAAACTATATATATACTGTTCTTTAGAGGAATATACTTGTAGTAAACTAGGGTGCTATCATATATAATAGACATATTCTCCTATTTACATATAGACACACTCAATCTTCTTTCTAAGACTCGAAGAATGGGAAATTTTCTCATAAAATGTACTTCTAATGCAGGAAATCCCTTCAAGAAAAAGCACTTTCTTCCTCCTCCTCCTGTTCCCATTCAAAAGAAATTCAACCTTCCAGCAGCAGTACCTGTTTGGCCACCAGGTATATATTCATCTTATATTAATAATCATTCTTGTCTATCCTATTGAAATATGTTTGGTTTAGGAGTGAAAAGAATTTTTAGCGCATGAGTTTTTTTCCTATGTAAAATTACGTATCTATTGAATTTTCTGTTCTTATTTTACTCTTTAGATTTTTTTACATGATCTTAGACTATATTTAATGAACTATGCTAAGTGTATCAAATTAGCTATCAATATATAAAATACATATTATAATATAAAATATACATTAAAAATAAATTAAACAAGATATGTAATCATATATAAATACATAATGACTGATTTTTAGTGTGCACATAATATTTTTTTATATTTAATAAGTTTTCTAACAAAAATTCATAATCATGCATTCTTTATTTCTAATATAACTTTTAAGCAATTAAAATTAAACAAATGCATGGTTGTAAGTACCCTTGAAGCACGAATTAAACATGTTATTCTTAAAACAAGCGAGAATTTCTCCAATTACCCCATCTATATGATCTACCTTATACAATATATCTACATCCAATAATCTGCTACCTTAAACTTATGTAATATTTTAATAACTTTTCTTGAACTTGGGACACTTATATTTTATTCAATATCCGCACTTGCATTGTATTTGTATTTTATCATATGTCACATGCTATTGTTGAATTATTGTGTCACATGCAGGTAATGGTTTCTCAAAAGGAAGCATTGATCTTGGTGGGTTGCAAGTGTCTCAAATAACAACATTCAACAAAATATGGGCATCCCAGGAAGGTGGACCAGAGAACCAAGGTACCACAATCTTTGAGCCCTCAGGAATTCCACAAGGCTTCTCCATGTTGGGTAGTTACAGCCAACCAAACAATAAGGCCTTGTTTGGATGGGTCCTTGTTGCAAAAGATTTGTCCCCACCAAACACCATTAATGGAACATTAAAGCAACCGATTGATTACTCACTTATATGGACCAGTGAAAATCTTGGCATCAAACAAGACACCAATGTCTATGTTTGGACACCAGCAGCTCCTGATGGGTACTAAGCTATTTTATATATTTGCATTACATATTCTTACTTTAAACTTTCTAAATTTCTGTTTTTTTTTTCACTTTCTTAAATAAAATTTTGGACCTGTAGTAAATATATGTTTTTTGGCTTTGGTCCATTTTTTGCTTTTTGAGTCTTTGTAAAATTTAAAATGTTATTTTGATTCACATCCTTAATTTAACCAATTATGCTAGATATATATAAATATTCAATCATCAAATCAGCTATCCATATAAAATACATATTAAAAATAAGTTAAATAACAAGATATATTTATATCTAATACGTATTATTGATTTAATGACAAATTTTTTTTTATACATATAATAATTTTGTAATTTAATTTGTTAAATATTGATATCAAAGATCAATTTTTGGCATAAAAGAAATGGAGCAAATTATAATAAAGTGAAGAAAAATATTAACAAAGAAAAAGTTACATATTTTTTCCCATTAGATTGTGGTAATTATGTATCATATTATATTATATTGTATTTGAAGACGCATGTTTGTATTTGTACATAATAGGTACAAAGCTGTTGGGCATGTTGTGACAACTTCAGCGGACAAACCTGCCCTTAACAAAGTGATGTGTGTGAGGATAGACCTTACTGACCAATGTGAGAAGAATTCAGTGATCTGGAATGGTCCCAATGGCATAAATTTTTTTGAGGCAAGGCCAAGCAATAGAGGAACTCAATCTCCTAGCGTTCAAGTAGGAACATTTGTTGCACAAAATGTTAATGCCACTGGCCCTCTAACAATTTCATGCCTTAAAAACACCAAAAGCATTGCATCATCAATGCCTAATGTGCAACAAATTGAGGCTATAGTTAAGGCTTATTCTCCAATTATGTACTTGCATCCTCATGAAGAATTCCTTCCTTCTTCAGTCAATTGGTTTTTCTCAAACGGAGCATTGCTATTCACAAGAGGGAACGAGTCGAATCCGGTCGCAATAGCGCAGAATGGAACCAACCTACCTCAGGATCCGAACAATGATGGTGCATTTTGGCTTGACCTTCCGGCCGACGAAGCCAACAAAGATAGGGTCAAGAAGGGAAATTTGGAAAGTGCAAGAAGCTACATACATGTGAAACCAATGCTTGGTGGAACTTTTAGTGACATTGCAATGTGGGTGTTCTACCCGTTCAATGGGCCTGCAAGGGCAAAAGTGGATTTCTTTAACATTAACTTGGGGAAAATAGGTGAACATGTTGGTGATTGGGAGCATGTTACATTAAGGGTAAGTAATTTCAATGGAGAATTATGGCAAATGTACTTCTCACAACATAGTCATGGTCAATGGGTTGAAGCCTCACAACTTGAGTTCCATAGTGGGAACAATAATAACAAGCCTGTGGTTTATTCTTCTTTGCATGGACACGCATGTTACCCACACGCTGGCCTTGTTTTGCAAGGAACAAGTTCTATTGGTGTGAGGAATGATACTGATTCAAGTAACATTGTCATGGATTTGGGGTTACATGACTTGGTTTCTGCTGAGTATTTGGGTTCTCAAGTTGTGGAACCTCCATGGCTTAACTATTTTAGAGAATGGGGTCCAAAAGTTGATTATGACATTGATGATGAGTTGAAGAAAGTGGCTAAAGCATTGCCTGGGAGGTTGAGATCTCTTTTAGACAAGGTTGTGAAGAGTTTGCCAAGTGAAGTGTTAGGAGAAGAAGGCCCAACTGGTCCTAAGGTGAAGAATAATTGGAATGGAGATGAGGTTTAGATATTATATATTCTACACATGTATACCTTGCTTCCTAATTCTTTTAAAGCTCCAATATTGATCTATAACAAATTTATTGCATTTAATTTGTCATTTTGGAACTTTTTGTTTTTAGCATGGTTCTGAGAACCAAATCGTGGGCTAATTTAGTTGGGTTATCTAGGAATCAATTATGTGGTCACCGTTGATCTAGTTTAACGTAAAAATTAGTTGATAGTGAATTAATTCAAAAATTGGTAAATTGATTGAACTAGTCTGGTTTTTACTAAAAAATCAATTTAAAAAGTTAATGATTTTTTTAGAAAAAATATTATATTATTATATTTAATTTAATTCTGATTGAATCTCTAAATTTTTTAATTTATAACTTCACTGATTCAATGTCCGATTCAATTATTTTACAACCAACTATGGTTGAATATATAGAGAGAATACTATGTGTAATATATGTTTCTGCAAAAATATCTGATTCAATTATTTTACAACCAACTATGGTTGAATATATAGAGAGAATACTATGTCTAATATATGTTTCTGCAAAAATATCTGTTGGAATTTGGTGAATTTAACTATGATTAAGATAATAACTAAACATTATTGAATTAATTGTTTGTGTGATATATTTGATTTAGTGTACAAAAAATTAATTTAATTAAAGCTGGCCAAGAAGTTATTACCCAAACTCAAAAGCACACACAATGGTCCAAAAAAATAACTCTGCTACCATAACAATTCCTTCCATCAGAAACAAATCAAGCCTCTAATCAAATGAAGGAAATCAAATTTGGCTCAAATAAAGATCCAAGTCCAATTTAGTGACAACACCCAAATCCATCTCATTTCAACCAAATCACTAATCGGATAAATAAATTGAAATTCATTTGAAACATTTTTCTTCACCCACCGAACCAAATTCTCTCTTTTTTCTCTTTCTTTTCTTTCCTGTCACATCACTTTCTATACCAAGAAGAAAGAAAAAGGAAACCTTTGGAGCTAGGACAAAGAGAAAAACAAAAAGCTTGTTTCCATTCTCAAGCAAGAAGAAAAAGAAAAATGGGCTACAACAAGAGAAAAGATCTCAATGAACAGAGGATCACAAAAGGTGATTTTTTCATTTGTACTTCAATAAAAAATCGTAAAAAAAATCCTCTATGTCTCAAGCACCATTCAAGAAACTATGAAAATAGTGAAGTCAAAAGTGCTCAGTGGTTCATCAACGATCAAGAAATAAACTTGGGGCCAAAGTAAAGATCAATGGCCCAGATTCAAGAAGTTTGAAGAAAAAGGTTGAAAGAGAAAGGTACGGGTTACATATCAATGCCTTAGTCTGCTCTCTCTCCTCTGATCACGCCGCTGCGGATTCTGATCGTTGGAGAAGAAGACAAACCAAGTGCTGAAGATGGTTCAAACCCTGAAAGCTTCACTCCTCTATAATAGGGGTGAAAGACTAAGGATTGAAAAAAAGAGAGAAAGAGCACTAGTTTTGGTCTTCATAGCTCCCTGAGCTATTCTTGTTCTTCTCCTTAATGATTTTCACTTTGTAGTTCTTTTTCTCAGTTAGTCTGTCTGAGTTTCATTGGAAAAAAGGAAAACATGGTGAGGTTTGTAAGAAAAAGTCAATGAGTGAAAAAAGGCAGAGGGCTAAGCTTGGAGAAAAAGCCTAAGTTATTTCAAAAATCCTTTGTTAGTATTTCTATTTTGTGTCATGATTTTGAGGGTATTCCCTTGCAAGTTGGGTTAGCACTTTGCAGTTGAAAGTTAGGGTGAGTCCTAATCAAGTTCAAGCTGGGTTAGGATTTGGACTTGTCCCAGATAGGATTAGGGTATATCCTAGGGAGAATTGGTGATTGTAATATGTTCAAAAGATAGTAAAATTCTATCATTTTTGTGATGGAGACTGGATGTAGCCTATATTACACTGGATAGCCAAATTAGGATACATTTGTGTGTCACTCTCTACTCTCTTCTCTATTAAAGGTTCTGCTACATAGGAGACAAAAATAAAGTATCTCCTGATTTCTCTACTCAGCAACGTTTCACTGTTACTATTCTTTCAAGCAACTTTGTTCTGGCTCCTACCGTGTCAGGAGACAAAATCAAAGTACCTCCTGTATTCTCTTAGCCGAAAGAAAAGTTACAAGTAAAGTTAAAAAAGAGGCCAAGATTCAACCCCCTTTCTCTTAGCCACTGATTACCATCAATTGGTATTAGAGCTTGGTCTTACAGAGATCAAGCTTTGCAGCTTGGGGGAAAGATCCTGATGGCAAACAACAACAGTTCCAACACGGTGGTATATACTCTGACAGAAGGACAATCAAACAACAGACCTCCATTCTTTTATTGTAAAAACTACAATTATTGAAAAGAAATAATGAAGATCTTTGTTTAATTGGTGGACTACAATCTATGGAAGATAATTATGAACGGTCCACAACTCCCTATAAAAATTGGTGTTGATAGGGTTGTCACTCCCAAGACCGAAGCTGAATGGAATGAAGACAAGAAGAAGGTGGAACTCAATGCCAAAGCTGTCAACATGCTAAACTGTACTATCAGCTTCAAGGAATACTGAAAAGTTTCAAGATGCAAACTAGTAAAGGAGATCTGGGATAAGCTCAAAGTTACACACGAAGGTACTACTCAAGTCAAACAAATCAGAATTGACATGCTGTGTAAAAAATACGAGTATTCTCTATGAAAGAAAGAGAGTCAATTGATGATATGTTTGAAAGGTTCTCTATCATTATCAACGGCTTAGATGCTATGAGGATTACACACTCTGAACAAGTGCTAGCGAGAAAGGTCCTAAGGAGTCTAACAAAAGAGTGAAAAACTAAGGTTACAGTCATATCTGAGAGTGGTAACCTTAGTCAAATGACTTGCGATGAACTGAGAGGAAAATTACTTGCTTATGAGATCACTCACTTAAAAAATGTTACAAAAAAGAAAAGAGTGGCTCTCAAATCATGTATTGAGTCAATGGGTGATGAATTCAATGATAATTTATCAGATGACGAATTTGTACTTTTTGCAGAAAACTTAGAAGAATGATGAAACTAAGAGGAAGAAGCAAGGGAAGCAACTCCAGAGGACCAAAGAAGGACCTAAGCAAGGTCATTTGCCACAACAGTGCAGAACCGAAACACTACAAATATGATTGTCCAAAATTGAATAAAGAAGACAAGTTCCAAAAAGATAAGAAGAAGGGGCTTATGGCCTCTTGGAAAGATCTGGAGAATGATTCCGATGAAGATGAAGATTCAGACAACAGCTCTCAAGCCTGCTTTATGGCTGACCACAGCCAACCTGATGTGGTAATTTTTATTGAGCCTTCTAATAAAGACCTTCATCTCATGATTGATCATCTCACTAAAAATTTAAGAACTTTTCTGAACCAATGTCATGAACTTGAAAATGAAAATGACATCCTAAAGGCTGAAAATGCTTTCCTAAAAAGAAAAAGTAAGGGAAGCCGAAACCACTATTGATCTCAAGAGGTTTAAGGCTAAACTTAGAGGTTGTGAAAAATAGCACTCTGTTATTGCATACTTGAATTGTTTTGAAGAGAATGAACGGTTACATAAAGAGGTTAAAGGTTTAAAACAAGATCTAGCAAAATTTGCTCAAAGTTCTGAAAATTTGGATAAACTGTTAGCTAGTCAAAGACCTCTTTATGAACAAGCTGGTTTGGATTATTGTGAAAGATTAAAATTTATTTTCAAAACTTCACAATTTGAAAATGTGGCATCCACTTCTAAAGACACAAGATTTTAAAATCCAATTCACCTTAAAAAATCAGCAACTAATAAATTCTGTCACATATGCAATAAAAATGGTCATTTTCCTATTCCATGTTTCATTTTTGAAAGAAAAATTAGTGATAAAGTTTTCAAAATAGTTGGTAAATACAATGTACTGGGTCAGCAAAGATGGTTTAACATTAAAGGATCCAAAAAGATTTGGATACCTAAGGTTACTTAAGAGCTTTGTACAATTTTGCCTAGCATTCAAAAATAAGGGTGACATGTGGTACTTGGATAGTGGATGCTCTAGGCATATGACTGGAAAGTCTACGTTCTTTATCAAACTTGATAAATATGATGGAGGCTTTATAACTTTCGGTGACAATAGTAAAGAAAAAATTGTGGCCATAGGTAAAGTTGGTAAGGGTTTCTCTTCTTTCCTTAATGATGTATTTTTAGTTGGCGGATTGAAACACAATCTTTTGAGAATTAGTCAATTATGTGATTAGGATATTTGGTTATCTTTATGAAATTGGAATGCTTAGTTGTGTGTGAAAAATCCGGTGAAATTTTGTTTGAAGCTAAAAGGTGCAACAATGTGTATGGACTTACTTTAGAGAACTAAAAGAACAAAATGTAGCATGTTTCATGATGAGCGGATAATTTATACGCTTTTTGGCATTGTTTTTAGGTAGTTTGAGCTACTTTTAGGGATGTTTTCATTAGTTTTTATGTTAAATTCACATTTCTGGACTTTACTATGAGTTTGTGTGTTTTTCTGTGATTTCAGGTAAATTCTGGCTAAAATTTAGGGACTTGAGCAAAACTCTGAAAAAGGCTGACAAAAGGACTGCTGATGCTGTTGGAATCTGACCTTCCTGCACTCGAAATGGATTTTCTGGAGCTACAGAACTCCAATTGGCGCGCTTTCAACGGCGTTGGAAAGTAGACATCTAGAGCTTTCCAGCAATATATAATAGTCCATACTTTGTTCGGCAATTAACGACGTAACTTGGCGTTGAACGCCAAGTACATGCTACTGTCTGGAGTTAAACGCCAGAAAAACGTCATGATCCGGAGTTGAACGCCCAAAACACGTCATAACTTGGAGTTCAACTCCAAGAAAAGCCTCAGCTCGTGGATAGATCAAGCTCAGCCCAAGCATACACCAAGTGGGCCCCGGAAGTGGATTTATGCATCAATTACTTACTCATGTAAACCCTAGTAGCTAGTCTAGTATAAATAGGATAAGTTACTATTGTATTAGACATCTTTTGACAGTTTAATCTCTTGACTGTTTAGCCTTTGATTATTCAGTCTCTTGATCACTCAAGGGGGCTGGCCATTCGGCCATGCCTGAACCTTTTACTTATGTATTTTCAACAGTGGAGTTTCTGCACACCATAGATTAAGGGTGTGGAGCTCTGCTGTACCTCAAGTTTCAATGCAATCACTATTACTTTTTAACCAATTCTCTTTTATTCTTATTCCAAGATATACGTTACACTTAACTTGATGAATGTGATGATCCGTGACACTCATCATCATTCTCACCTATGAACGCGCGTGACTGACAACCACTTCCGTTCTACCTTAGGCCGGGCGCATATCTCTTAGATTCCCCAACAGAATCTTCGTGGTATAAGCTAGATAGATGGCGGCATTCATGAGGATCCGGAAAAGTCTAACCTTGTCTGTGGTATTCCGAGTAGGATCCTGGGAATCCGGAAAGTCTAACCTTGTCTGTGGTATTCCGAGTAGGATTCCGGTATTGAATGACTGTGACGAGCTTCAAACTCCTGAAGGCTGGGCGTTAGTGACAGACGCAAAAGAATCAATGGATTCTATTCCAACCTGATTGAGAACCGACAGATGATTAGCCGTGCTGTGACAGAGCATAGGAACGTTTTCACTGATAGGACGGGATGTAGCCATCAACCAAGGGTGATGCCTCCAGACGATTAGCCGTGCAGTGACAGCGCATAGGATCATTTTCCCGAGAGGATTGAAAGTAGCCACCGATGATGGTGATGCCCTATGGTGCACGAAATTGTGATCAATACTTTTCACAAATCAAATAATCCCCGGTAATGAATCCAAAAACTTGGTGTTCAATACCATGGCATAAACACAACTTCGCACAACTAACCAGCAAGTGTACTGGGTCGTCCAAGTAATAAACCTTACGCGAGTAAGGGTCGATCCCACAGAGATTGTTGGTATGAAGCAAGCTATGGTCACCTTGTAAATCTTAGTCAGGCAAACTCAAATGGATATGGGTGATATACGAATAAAACATAAAGATAAAGATAGAGATACTCATGTAATTCATTGGTGGGAATTTCAGATAAGCGTATGAAGATGCTTGTCCCTTCCGTCTCTCTGCTTTCCTACTGTCTTCATCCAATCCTTCTTACTCCTTTCCATGGCAAGCTTAAGCAAGGGTTTCACCGTTGTCAGTGGCTACCTCCCATCCTCTCAGCGGAAATGTTCAACGCACTCTGTCACGGCACGGCTATCCATCTGTCGGTTCTCGATCAGGCCGGAATAGAATCCAGTGATTCTTTTGCGTCTGTCACTAACGCCCCGCCCTCAGGAGTTTGAAGCTCGTCACAGTCATTCAATCATTGAATCCTACTCAGAATACCACAGACAAGGTTAGACCTTCCGGATTCTCTTGAATGCCGCCATCAGTTCTAGCCTATACCACGAAGATTCCGGTTAAAGAATCCAAGAGATATCCACCCAATCTAAGGTAGAACGGAGGTGGTTGTCAGGCACACGTTCATAGGTGAGAATGATGATGAGTGTCACGGATCATCACATTCATCAAGTTGAAGAACAAGTGATATCTTAGAACAAGAACAAGCGGAATTGAATAGAAGAACAATAGTAATTGCATTAATACTCGAGGTACAGTAGAGCTCCACACCTTAATCTATGGTGTGTAGAAACTCCACTGTTGAAAATACATAAGAACAAGGTCTAGGCATGGCCGAATGGCCAACCTCCCAATGAGGGTTCAATCATAAAAACATGATCAAAAGCTCTCCAATACAATAGTAAAAGGTCCTACTTATAGAGAACTAGTAGCCTAGGGTTTACAGAGATGAGTAAATGACATAAAAATCCACTTCCGGGCCCACTTGGTGTGTGCTTGGGCTGAGCATTGAAGCATTTTCGTGTAGAGACTCTTCTTGGAGTTAAATGCCAGCTTTTGTGCCAGTTTGGGCGTTTAACTCCCACTTTGGTGCCAGTTCCGGCGTTTAACGCTGGGAATTCTGAGGGTGACATTGTACACCGGTTTAGGCCATCAAATCTTGTGCAAAGTATGGACTATCATATATTGCTGGAAAGCCCAGGATGTCTACTTTCCAACGCCGTTGAGAGCGCGCCAATTGGGCTTCTGTAGCTCCAGAAAATTCACTTCGAGTGTAGGGAGGTCAGAATCCAACAGCATCTGCAGTCCTTTTTAGTCTCTGAATCAGATTTTTGCTCAGGTCCCTCAATTTCAGCCAGAAAATACCTGAAATCACAGAAAAACACACAAACTCATAGTAAAGTCTAGAAAAGTGAATTTTAACTAAAAACTAATAAAAATATACTAAAAACTAACTAGATCATACTAAAAACATACTAAAACAATGCCAAAAAGCGTACAAATTATCCGCTCATCACAACACCAAACTTAAATTGTTGCTTGTCCTCAAGCAACTGAAAATCAAATAAGATAAAAAGAAGAGAATATGCAATGAATTCCAAAAACATCTATGAAGATTAGTATTAATTAGATGAGCGGGGCTTTTAGCTTTTTGCCTCTGAATAGTTTTGGCATCTCACTCTATCCTTTGAAATTCAGAATGGTTGGCTTCTTTAGGAACTCAGAATCCAGATAGTGTTATTGATTCTCCTAGTTAAGTATGATGATTCTTGAACACAACTACTTATTGAGTCTTGGCCGTGGCCCAAAGCACTCTGTCTTCCAGTATTACCACCGGATACATACATGCCACAGACACATAATTGGGTGAACCTTTTCAGATTGTGACTCAGCTTTGCTAGAGTCCCCAACTAGAGGTGTCCAGGGTTCTTAAGCACACTCTTTTTGCCTTGGATCACAACTTTATTTCTTTCTTTATTTCTTTCTTTTTTTTTTCCTTTTTTTTTCGAATTTTTTTTTGTATTCACTGCTTTTTTTTTTCTTGCTTCAAGAATCATTTTTATGATTTTTCAGATCCTCAGTAACATGTCTCCTTTTTCATCATTCTTTCAAGAGCCAACATTCATGAACCACAAATTCAAAAGACATATGCACTGTTTAAGCATACATTCAGAAAACAAAAGTATTGCCACCACATCAAAATAATTAAACTGTTATAAAATTTAAAATTCATGCAACTTTTCAATTAAGAACATTTTTCATTTAAGAGAGGTGATGGATTCATAGGACATTCATAACTTTAAGGCATAGACACTAAGACACTAATGATCACAAGACACAAACATAGACAAACATAAGCACTAAAATTCGAAAAACAGAAAAATAAAGAACAAGGAGATTAAAGAACGGGTCAACCTTGGTGATGGCGGCTTGTTCTTCCTCTTGAAGATCCTATGGAGTGCTTGAGCTCCTCAATGTCTCTTCCTTGTCTTTGTTGCTCCTCTCTCATGATTCTTTGATCTTCTCTAATTTCATGGAGGAGGACAGAGTGTTCTTGGTGCTCCACCCTTAGTTGTCCCATGTTGGAACTCAATTCTCCTAGGGAGGTGTTTAGTTGCTCCCAATAGCTTTGTGGAGGAAAGTGCATCCCTTGAGGCATCTCAGGGATTTGATGATGAGAGGGGTCTCTTGTTTGCTCCATCCTTTTCTTAGTGATGGGCTTGAGGTCATTCCTTCTTAGTTGACTTGGCTTCCCTTTCTCTTCCATTGAGCGCCCTCTTTACAGATGTCTATGAGGACTTGGTCCAACCTTTGATCAAAGTTGACCCTTTTTGAGTTTGAAAGGGATCTTGGGGATCACCTTCTTCAAGGCCACAACTTCATAGAAGTGGTCTTGATGCACCCGTGAGATGAATCTCTCCATCTCCCATGACTCGGAGGTAGAAGCTTTTGCCTTCCCTTTCCTCTTTCTAGAGGTTTCTCCGGCCTTGGATGCCATAAATGGTTATGGAAAAACAAAAAGCAATGCTTTTACCACACCAAACTTAAAAGGTTTGCTCGTCCTCGAGCAAAAGAAGAAAGAAGAGAGTAGAAGAAGAAGAAATGAGGAAGAAGGGAATGGCTTTGTGTTCGGCCAAAAGGGGGAGAAGTGGTGTTTAGGTTGTGTGAAAATGAAGGAGTGAAGAAGGGTTTATATAGGAGTGGGGGAGGGGTAGGGTTCGGTCAAGTGAGGGTGGGTTTGGGTGGGAAAGTGGTTTGAATTTGAATGGTGAGGTAGGTGGGGTTTTATGAAGGATGGATGTGAGTGGTGAAGAGAAAGATGGGATTTGATAGGTGAAGGGTTTTTGGGGAAGAGGTGTTGAGGTGATTGGTGAATGGGTGAAGAAGAGAGAGAGTGGTAGGGTAGGTGGGGATCCTGTGGGGTCCACAGATCCTGAGGTGTTAAGGAAAAGTCATCCCTGCACCAAATGGCAAGCAAAATTGCGTTTTGAGCCAATTCTGGCGTTAAACGCCGGGCTGGTGCCCATTTCTGGCGTTTAACGCCAAGTGCTTGCCCTTTTCTGGCGTTTAACGCCAGTCTGGTGCCCCTTTCTGGCGTTAAACGCCCAGAATGGTGCTAGACTGGGCGTTAAACGCCCAACTGCTAGCCTTACTGGCGTTTAAACGCCAGTAGGTTCTTCCTCCAGGGTGTGCTGTTTTTCTTCCTGTTTTTGCTTTTTCAATTGATTTTGTGACTTCTCATGATCATCATCCTACAAAAAAACATAAAATAACAAAAGAGAATAGATAAAATATAACATTGGGTTGCCTCCCAACAAGCGCTTCTTTAATGTCATTAGCTTGACAGAGGACTCTCATGGAGCCTCAGAACTGCTCAGAGCTATGTTGGAACCTCCCAACACCAAACTTAGAGTTTGAATGTAGGGGTTCAACACCAAACTTAGAAGTTGGTTGTGGCCTCCCAACACCAAACTTAGAGTTTGACTGTGGGGGCTCTGTTTGGCTCTGTTTTGAGAGAAGCTCTTCATGCTTCCTCTCCATGGTGACAGAGGGATATCCTTGAGCCTTAAACACCAAGGATTCTTCATTCACTTGAATGATCAATTCTCCTCTATCAACATCAATCACAGCCCTTGCTGTGGCTAGGAAGGGTCTGCCAAGGATGATGGATTCATCCATGCACTTCCCAGTCTCTAGGACTATGAAATCAGCAGGGATGTAATGGTCTTCAACTTTTACCAGAACATCCTCTACAAGTCCATAGGCTTGTTTTCTTGAATTGTCTGCCATCTCTAGTGAGATTTTTGCAGCTTGCACCTCAAAGATCCCTAACTTCTCCATTACAGAGAGAGGCATGAGGTTTACACTTGACCCTAAGTCACACAAGGCCTTCTTGAAGGTCATGGTGCCTATGGTACAAGGTATTGAAAACTTCCCAGGATCCTGTCTCTTTTGAGGTAGTTTCTGCCTAGACAAGTCATCCAGTTCTTTGGTGAGCAAAGGGGGTTCATCTTCCCAAGTCTCATTTCCAAATAACTTGTCATTTAGCTTCATGATTGCTCCAAGGTATTTAGCAACTTGCTCTTCAGTGACATACTCATCCTCTTCAGAGGAAGAATACTCATCAAAGCTCATGAATGGCAGAAGTAAGTCCAATGGAATCTCTATGGTCTCATTTTGAGCCTCAGATTCCCATGGTTCCTCATTGGGGAACTCATTGGAGGCCAGTGGACGTCCATTGAGGTCTTCCTCAGTGGCGTTCACTGCCTCTCCTCCCTCTCCCATTTCGGCCATGTTGATGGCCTTGCACTCTCCTTTTGGATTTTCTTCTGTATTGCTTGGAAGAGTACTAGGAGGGAGTTCAGTAATTTTCTTGCTCAGCTGCCCCACTTGTGCCTCCAAATTTCTAATGGAGGACCTTGTTTTAGTCATGAAACTTTGAGTGGTTTTGATTAGATCAGAGACCATGGTTGCTAAGTCAGAAGTGTTCTGCTTAGAACTCTCTGTCTGTTGCTGAGAAGATGATGGAAAAGGTTTGCTATTGTTAAACCTGTTTCTTCCACCATTATTGTTGTTGAAACCTTGTTGAGGTCTCTGTTGATCCTTCCATGAGAGATTTGGATGATTTCTCCATGAAGGATTATAGGTGTTTCCATAGGGTTCTCCCATGTAATTCACCTCTTCTATTGAAGGGTTCTCAGGATCATAAGCTTCTTCTTCAGATGAAGCCTCCTTAGTACTACCTGGTGCATTTTGCATTCCAGACAGACTTTGAGAAATCAAATTGACTTGCTGAGTCAATATTTTGTTCTGAGCCAATATGGCATTCAGAGTGTCAATCTCAAGAACTCCTTTCTTCTGACTAGTCCCATTGTTCACAGGATTCCTTTCAGAAGTGTACATGAATTGGTTATTTGCAACCATTTCAATCAGCTCTTGAGCTTCTGTAGGCGTCTTCTTCAGATGAAGAGATCCTCCAGTAGAGCTATCCAAAGACATCTTGGACAGTTCAGAGAGACCATCATAGAAAATACCTATGATGCTCCATTCAGAAAGCATATCAGTGGGACACTTTCTGATTAACTGTTTGTATCTTTCCCAAGCTTCATAGAGGGATTCTCCTTCCTTCTGTCTGAAGGTTTGGACTTCCACTCTAAGCTTACTCAATTTTTGAGGTGGAAAAAACTTTGCCAAGAAGGCATTGACTAGCTTTTCCCAAGAGTTCAGGCTTTCTTTAGGTTGTGAGTCCAACCATGTCCTAGCTCTGTCTCTTACAGCAAAAGGGAATAGCATAAGTCTGTAGACCTCAGGGTCAACCCCATTAGTCTTGACAGTGTCACAGATTTGCAAGAACTCAGCTAAAAACTGATGAGGATCTTCCAATGGAAGTCCATGGAACTTGCAATTCTGTTGCATTAGAGAAACTAATTGAGGCTTAAGCTCAAAGTTGTTTGCTCCAATGGCAGGGATAGAGATGCTTCTCCCATAGAAGTCGGGAGTAGGTGCAGTAAAGTCACCCAGCACCTTCCTTGCATTGTTGGCATTGTTGTTGTTTTCGGCTGCCATGGGTTCTTCTTCTTTGAAGATTTCTGTTAGGTCCTCTACAGAGAGTTGTGCCTTAGCTTCTCTTAGCTTTCGCTTCAAGGTCCTTTCATGTTCAGGATCAGCCTCAACAAGAATGCTTTTGTCCTTGCTCCTGCTCATAAGAAAGAGAAGAGAACAAGAAAATGTGGAATCCTCTATGTCACAGTATAGAGATCCCTTGAGGTGTCAGAGGAAAAGAAAAATAGAAGGCAGAAGTAGATAATTCGAACTTATCAAAGAAGATGGAGTTCGAATTTTGCATTAAGGAATAGTGTTAGTCCATAAATAGAAGGATGTGAGAAGAAGGGAAGCAATTTTCGAAAATTAAGTAAGAAATTTTGAAAACATTTTGAAAAAAACACTAATTAATTTTCGAAAACCAAGAGTGGGAAAGAGATCAAGTGATTTTTGAAAAAGATTTTGAAATTCGAAATTAAAAAGATATAATTGAAAATTATTTTAAAAAAGATGTGGTTAAGAAGATATGATTGATTTTAAAAAGATGTGATTGAAGAGATATGATTTGAAAAACATTTAAAAAGATTTGATTTTGAAAATTAATGACTTGGCTATCAAGAAAAGATATGATTCAAACATTAAACCTTTCTCAACAGAAAAGGCAACATACTTGAAATGTTGAATCAAATCATTAATTGATAGCAAGTATCTTTAAAAATGGAAAGAAATTGATTTTGAAAACATATGATTGAAAAGATATGATTTGAAAAAGATTTGATTTTGAAAAACTTTGAAAACCTGAAAAAAAAATTGCATTAAAAACAAAATCTTCCCTCTTGTGCCATCCTGGCGTTAAACGCCCAGAATGGTGCACATTCTGGCGTTTAACGCCCAAAACACTACCTTTTTGGGCGTTAAACGCCCAACCAGGCACCCTGGCTGGCGTTTAAACGCCAGTCTGTCTTCTTCACTGGGCATTTTGAACGCCCAGCTTTTTCTGTGCAATTCCTCTGCAGTATGTTCTGAATCTTCAATTCTCTGTATTATTGACTTGAAAAGACACAAATTAAAAATATTTTTGGATTTTTACTAAAGAGGAATAATCAAAATGCAACTAAAATCAAATAACTATGCATGCGAGACACCAAACTTAGCAGTTTGTATATTACTGACACTAATGAGAATGCATATGAGACACATGAACACTCAAGTCAAGAGAATTCAAAGATCAGAGTAAAAAATCATCAAGAACAACTTGAAGATTAATGAAGACACATGCATGAGTGCAAGAAGAACAAAATCATGCAATTGACACCAAACTTAAAATGAGACACTAGACTCAAACAAGAAACATACAATATTTTTGGTTTTTTTATGATTTTGTAAATTTTTTTGTGCTTTTTCGAAAATAAAGTGGAAAAAGAAAATAAAGGTATCAAAATTCTTAATGAGAATTCCAGGAATCATGCAATGTTAGTCTAAAGCTTCAGTCTAAAGGAATTAGACATGGCTAGCCAGGCTTCAGCAAAACATTGCATTCAAGAGCTAAATTGATGAAGATCAATCAGCTTTGGTGATGATAAGAACATCACCCTTGAAACACTAGAATTCATTCTTAAGAACTCTAAAGAAAAAAAATACCTAATCTAAGCAACAAGATGAACCGTCAGTTGTCCATACTCGAACAATCCCCGGCAACGGCGCCAAAAACATGGTGCACGAAATTGTGATCAATACTTTTCACAAATAAAATAATCCCCGGTAATGAATCCAAAAACTTGGTGTTCAATACCATGGCATAAACACAACTTCGCACAACTAACCAGCAAGTGTACTGGGTCGTCCAAGTAATAAACCTTACGCGAGTAAGGGTCGATCCCACAGAGATTGTTGGTATGAAGCAAGCTATGGTCACCTTGTAAATCTTAGTCAGGCAAACTCAAATGGATATGGGTAATATACGAATAAAACATAAAGATAAAGATAGAGATACTCATGTAATTCATTGGTGGGAATTTCAGATAAGCGTATGAAGATGCTTGTCCCTTCCATCTCTCTGCTTTCTTACTGTCTTCATCCAATCCTTCTTACTCCTTTCCATGGCAAGCTTAAGCAAGGGTTTCACCGTTGTCAGTGGTTACCTCCCATCCTCTCAGTGGAAATGTTCAACGCACCCTGTCACGGCACGGCTATCCATCTGTCGGTTCTCGATCAGGCCGGAATAGAATCCAGTGATTCTTTTGCGTCTGTCACTAACGCCCCGCCCTCAGGAGTTTGAAGCTCGTCACAGTCATTCAATCATTGAATCCTACTCAGAATACCACAGACAAGGTTAGACCTTCCGGATTCTCTTGAATGCCGCCATCAGTTCTAGCCTATACCACGAAGATTCCGGTTAAAGAATCCAAGAGATATCCACCCAATCTAAGGTAGAACGGAGGTGGTTGTCAGGAACACGTTCATAGGTGAGAATGATGATGAGTGTCACGGATCATCATATTCATCAAGTTGAAGAACAAGTGATATCTTAGAACAAGAACAAGCGGAATTGAATAGAAGAACAATAGTAATTGCATTAATACTCGAGGTACAGCAGAGCTCCACACCTTAATCTATGGTGTGTAGAAACTCCACTGTTGAAAATACATAAGAACAAGGTCTAGGCATGGCCGAATGGCCAGCCTCCCAATGAGGGTTCAATCATAAAAACATGATCAAAAGCTCTCCAATACAATAGTAAAAGGTCCTACTTATAGAGAACTAGTAGCCTAGGGTTTACAGAGATGAGTAAATGACATAAAAATCCACTTTCGGACCCACTTGGTGTGTGCTTGGGCTGAGCATTGAAGCATTTTCGTGTAGAGACTCTTCTTGGAGTTAAACGCCAGCTTTTGTGCCAGTTTGGGCGTTTAACTCCCACTTTGGTGCCAGTTCCGGCGTTTAACGCTGGGAATTCTGAGGGTGACTTTGTACGCCGGTTTGGGCCATCAAATCTTGTGCAAAGTATGGACTATCATATATTGATGGAAAGCCCAGGATGTCTACTTTCCAACTCCGTTAAGAGCGCGCCAATTGGGCTTCTGTAGCTCCAGAAAATCCACTTCGAGTGCAGGGAGGTCAGAATCCAACAGCATCTGCAGTCCTTTTTAGTCTCTGAATCAGATTTTTGCTCAGGTCCCTCAATTTCAGCCAGAAAATACCTGAAATCACAGAAAAATACACAAACTCATAGTAAAGTCCAGAAAAGTGAATTTTAACTAAAAAATAATAAAAATATACTAAAAACTAACTAGATCATACTAAAAACATACTAAAAACAATGCCAAAAAGCGTACAAATTATCCGCTCATCACCCTACATACAGCTTGCCATGGAAAGGAGTAAGAATGATTGAAGGAAGAGTGAGTAGTGAAGCAGAGTTTCAAGAGGAGCACAGCATCTCCACACACCTATCTGAAATTCTCACTATTGATTTACATAAGTATTTCTATCCCTTTTTATTTTCTATTTTATTATTAATTTTCGAAAACCCATAAACCAATTTAATCTGCCTAACTGAGATTTACAAGGTGACCATAGCTTGCTTCATACCAACAATCTCTGTGGGATCGACCCTTACTCACGTAAGGTTTATTACTTGGACGACCCAGTACACTTGCTGGTTAGTTGAACGGAGTTGTGAATTCAACTGGTGCCATAATAATGATTTCATACAAGTACAAAAGAATATGGATCACAATTTCATCCACCAAGTTTTTGGCGCCGTTGCTGGGGATTGTTCGAGTATGGACAACTGACGGTTCATCTTGTTGCTCAGATTAGGTAATTTTCTTTTCAAAAATCTTTTTCAAAATTTTTCTTTTCTTTTTCGTTTTTCTAACCATGTTTTTCGAAAAAAATTAAATAAAAATACAAAAAAATTAGAAAATCATAAACTCAAAAATATTTTGTGTTCTTGTTTGAGTCTTGAGTCAATTTTTAAGATTGGTGTCAATTGCATGCTTTAAAATTTTTTCTTGCATTTTTTCGAAAATCTCATGCATTCATAGTGTTCTTCATGATCTTCAAGTTGTTCTTGATAAGTCCTCTTGTTTGATCTTGATGTTTTCTTGTTTTGTGTTGTTTGTTGTTTTTCATATGCATTTTTTGTTTGTTAGAGTCCATGCATTAAAGATTTCTAAGTTTGGTGTCTTGCATGTTTTCTTTGCATCAAAAATTTTTCAAAATTATGTTCTTGATGTTCATCATGATCTTCAAAGTGTTCTTGGTGTTCATCTTGACATTCATAGTGTTCTTGCATGCATCTTGTGTCTTGATCCAAAATTTTCATGTTTTGGGTCATTTTTGTGTTTTTCTTTAAAAATTCAAAAATCAAAAAAATATCTTTTCCTTATTTCCCTCCAAATTTTCGAAATTTTGGGTTGACTTGGTCAAAAATTTTTAAAATAAGTTGTTTCTCACAAGTCAAGTCAAAATTTCAATTTTAAAAATCTTATCTTTTCAAAATCTTTTTCAAAAATCATATCTTTTTCAATTTTTTTATAATTTTCGAAAATTTCAAAAATATTTTTCAAAATATTTTCAAAATATTTTTCTTATCTTTATATCATATTTTCAAAAATTAGCTAACAATTAATGTGATTGGTTCAAAAATTTGAAGTTTGTTACTTTCTTGTTAAGAAAGGTTCAATCTTTAAGTTCTAGAATCTTATCTTGCAGTTTTTTGTTAGTTAAGTATTTTTTTTAAAATTAAATCTTTTTCAAAATATCTTTTTTCAAATATATCTTTTTATCTTTTATCTTATCTTTTTCAAAAACTTTATCTTTTTCAAAAATTTGATTTCAAAATATCTTATCTAAACTCCTATCTTCTTATCTTTTTAAATTTTGATTTTAATATCTTTTTCAACTAACTTTTTGACTTTTTGTTTGTTTCTTATCTTTTTCAAAACCACCTAACTACTCTTCCCTCTCTAATTTTCGAAAATATCTCATCCCTTTTTCAAAATTTCTTTTTAATTAATTAATTGTTTTAAATTTTAATTTTAATCTTATCTTATCTTTAATTTTCGAAAATTACTAACCCCTTTTTCAAAATTATTTTCGAATTTCTCCCTCTCTTTTCTTCTTCTATTTAATTATTTAATTACTAACACTTCTCTTCACCTCTCTTCATCCAAAAATCCGAATCTCCATCTCCATTCTTCTATCCCCTTTCTTCTTCTACTAACATAAAGGAATCTCTATACTGTGACATAGAGGATTCCTCTTTCTTTTCTTGTTTTCTTCTCTTTCATATGAGCAGGAACAGGGAAAAAGGTACTCTTGTTGAAATTGATCCAGAACCTGAAAGGACTCTGAAGAGAAAACTAAGAGAAGCTAAATTACAACAATCCAGAAGTAACCTTTCAGAAATTTTCGAACAAGAGAAGGAGATGGCAGCCGAAAATAATAATAATGCAAGGAGAATGCTTGGTGACTTCACAAAGCCAACATCCAAGTTTGATGGAAGAAGCATCTCCATTCCTGCCATTGGAGCCAATAACTTTGAGCTGAAACCTCAGCTAGTTGCCTTAATGCAACAAAACTGCAAGTTTTATGGACTTCCATCTGAAGATCCTTATCAGTTTTTAACTGAGTTCTTGCAGATCTGTGAGACTGTAAAGACGAATGGAGTTGATCCTGAAGTCTACAGACTCATGCTTTTCCCTTTTGCTGTAAGAGACAGAGCTAGAATATGGTTGGATTCACAACCTAAGGATAGCCTGGACTCCTGGGATAAGCTGGTCATTGCCTTCTTGGATAAATTCTTCCCTCCTCAAAAGCTGAGCAAGCTGAGAGTGGATGTTCAAACCTTCAAACAAAAAGATGGTGAATCCCTCTATGAAGCTTGGGAAAGATACAAGCAGCTGACCAAAAGGTGTCCATCTGACATGTTTTCAGAATGGACCATATTAGATATATTCTATTATGGTCTCTCTGAATTTTCGAAAATGTCACTGGACCATTCTGCAGGTGGATCTATTCACCTGAAGAAAACGCCTGAAGAGGCTCAAGAACTCATTGACATGGTTGCAAACAACCAATTCATGTACACTTCTGAGAGGAATTCCGTGAATAATGGGATACCTCAGAAGAAAGGAGTTCTTGAAATAGATGCTCTGAATGCCATATTGGCTCAGAACAAAGTGTTGACTCAACAGGTCAACATGATCTCTCAAAATCTGAATGGATGGCAACATGCATCCAACAGTACTAGAGAGGCAGCTCCTGAAGAAGCTTATGATCCTGAGAACCCTGCCATGGCAGAGGTTAATTACATGGGTGAACCTTATGGAAACACCTATAACTCATCATGGAGAAATCATCCAAATTTCTCATGGAAGGATCAACAAAAGCCTCAACAAGGCTTTAACAATGGTGGACGCAGCAGGCTGAACAATAGCAAGCCATATCCATCATCTTCTCAGCAACAGACAGAGAATTCAGAACAAAACACTTCTAATTTAGCCAATCTAGTCTCTGATCTGTCAAAGGCCACTTTCAGTTTCATGAATGAAACAAGATCCTCCATCAGAAATCTGGAGGCACAAGTGGGCCAGCTGAGTAAGAAAGTTATTGAAACTCCTCCCAGTATTCTCCCAAGCAATACAGAAGAAAATCCAAAAGGAGAGTGCAAGGCCATTGATGTGATCAATATGGCCGAATGCACAAGGGAGGAGGAGGACAAAATTCCTAGTGAGGAAGACCTCTTGGGACGTCCCTCAAGCAAGAAGGAGTTTCCTATTAAGGATCCAAAGGAATCTGAGGCTCATATAGAGATCATAGAGATTCCATTAAATCTCTTTCTGCCATTCATGAGCTCTGAAGACTATTCTTCCTCTGAAGAGGATGAAGATGTAACTGGAGAGCAAGTTGCTCAATACTTAGGAGCTATCATGAAGCTGAATGCCAAGTTGTTTGGTAATGAGACTTGGGAAAGTGAACCTCCCTTGCTCATTAGTGAACTGGATACCTGGATTCAGCAAATTCTACCTCAAAAGAAACAAGATCCTGGCAAGTTCTTAATACCTTGTACCATAGGCACCATGACCTTTGAAAAGGCTCTATGTGATCTAGGGTCAGGAATAAACCTTATGCCACTCTCTGTAATGGAGAAGCTGGGGATCATTGAGGTACAACCTGCCTTGTTCTCATTACAATTGGCAGATAAGTCATTGAGACAGGCTTATGGAATAGTAGAGGACGTGTTAGTAAAGGTTGAAGGCCTTTACATCCCTGCTGATTTCATAATCTTAGACACTAGGAAGGAAGAGGATGATTGCATCATCCTTGGAAGACCTTTCCTAGCCACAGCAGGAGCTGTGATAGATGTCAACAGAGGTGAATTAGTCCTTCAATTGAATGGGGACTACCTTGTGTTCAAGGCACATGGACATCCCTCTGTGACAAAAGAGAGTAAGCATGAAGAGCTTCTCTCAGTTCAGAGTCAAGAAGATCCCACACAGTCAAACTCTAAGTTTGGTGTTGTGAGGCCACAACCAAACTCTAAGTTTGGTGTTCAGACCCCATATCCAAACTCTAAGTTTGGTGTTGGGACTACACAAACATTGACCTGATCACCTTGTGGCTCCATGAGAGCCACTGTCAAGCTATTGACATTAAAGAAGCGCTTGTTGGGAGGCAACCCAATCTTATTTATCTAATTTTTGTTTTATTGTTATTTTGTGTTTTATTAGGTACATGATCATGAGGAGTCACGAAAAAATCATAAAAATTAAAAACAGAATCAAAAACAGCAGAAGAAAAAATTCACACCCTGGAGGACGCACAGGCTGGCGTTCAACGCCAGTAAGATGCATCTGGCTGGCGTTCAACGCCAGAACAGAGCATCATTCTGGCGCTGAATGCCAGAAACAAGCAACATTCTGGCGCTGAACGCCAGGAATGTGCCCAGAGAAGAAAAACTGGCGCTGAACGCCAGCAACAAGCATGAAACTGGCGTTCAACGCCAGAAACATGCTTTACATGGGTGTTGAACGCCCAGAACGTGCATCAATGGGCGTTTAAACGCCAGAATGGTGTGCCAAGGCATTTTATATGCCTATTTGGTGCAGGGATGGAATTCCTTGACACCTCAGGACCTGTGGACCCCACAGGACCATCTCAGGATCTGTAGACCCCACAGGATCCCCACCTAACATATTCCCACCTTATCTCATAATCCTATTTTTGTGATTTGTATTCCCCATGTCACACTTCCCAACACTCCTCACCAATCACCTCAATTCCTCTTCCCAATCACCCCCTTCACCACTCACATCAACCCACTCTTCCCCATAAACCCCACCTACCTTCATAAAATTCAAAATCAATTTCCCACCCATTCCCACCCAAAATAGCCGAACCTACCTCTCTCCCTCTCTACCATATTTTCTTCTTCTTCTTCTTCTCTTCTTTCTTCTCTTGCTCGAGGACGAGCAATATTTTAAGTTTGGTGTGGTAAAAGCATAAGCTTTTTGTTTTTCCATTACCATCAATGGCACCTAAGGCCGGAGTATCCTCTAGAAAAGGAAAAGGGAAGACAAAAGCTTCCACCTCCAAGTCATGGGAGATGGAAAGATTCATCTCCAAGAGCCATCAAGACCACTTCTATGATGTTGTGGCAAAGAAGAAAGTGATCCCCGAGGTCCCTTTCAAGCTCAAGAAAAATGAGTACCCAGAAATCCGACATGAAATCCGAAGAAGAGGTTGGGAAGTCCTAACCAACCCCATTCAACAAGTCGGAATTTTAATGGTTCAAGAGTTCTATGCCAATGCATGGATCACTAGGAACGATGATCAAAGTATGAACCCGAATCCAAAGAATTATCTCACAATGGTTCAGGGGAAATACTTAGATTTTAGTCCGGAAAATGTGAGGTTGGCGTTTCAGTTACCCATGATGCAAGAAGATGAACGCCCCTACACTAGAAGGGTCAACTTTAATCAAAGGTTGGACCAAGTCCTTATGGACATATGTGTGGAAGGAGCCCAATGGAGAATAAACTCCAAAGGCAAGCCAGTTCAACTAAGAAGACTGGATCTCAAGCCTGTGGCTAGAAGATGGTTGGAGTTCATTCAACGCTCTATCATTCCTACTAGCAACCGATTTGAAGTTACTGTGGATCGGGCCATCATGATTCATAGCATCATGATTGGAGAGGAAGTAGAAGTTCATGAGGTCATCTCCAATGAACTCTACAAAATAGCCGATAAGTCCTCCACCATGGCAAGGCTAGCTTTTCCTCACCTTATTTGCCATCTGTGTTACTCAGCTGGAGTTATCATAGAAGGAGATATCCCCATTGAAGAAGATAAGCCCATCACCAAGAAGAGGATGGAGCAAGCAAGAGAGACCATGCACGGTTCTCAAGAGGTGCATGAGAAAACTCATCATCAAGAAATCCCTGAGATGCCTCAAGGGATGCACTTTCCTCCCAACAACTATTGGGAGCAACTCAACACATCCTTAGAAGATTTGAGCCACAATGTGGAACAATTAAGGGTGGAACATCATGAGCACTCCATCATTCTCCAAGAAATAAGAGAAGACCAAAGAGCAATGAGGGAGGAGCAACAAAGGCAAGGAAGGGACATAGAAGAGCTTAAGGACATTGTTGGTCCTTCAAGAAGAAGACGCCACTAAAGGTGGATTCATTCCTTGTTCTTTATTTCTTTCTATTTTCGGTTTTTAATGTTGTGTTTATCTATGTTTTGTGTCTTTACTTCATGATCATTAGTATGTAACCATGCCTTAAAGCTATGAATAAAATCCATTAATCCTTCACCTCTCTTAAATGAAAAATGTTTTAATTCAAAAGAACAAGAAGTATATGAATTTCGAATTTATCCTTGAAGTTAATTTAATTATATTGATGTGGTGACAATACTTTTTGTTTTCTGAATGAATGATTGAACAGTGCATATGTCTTTTGATATTGTTGTTTATGAGTGTTAAAATTGTTGGCTCTTGAAAGAATGATGAACAAAGAGAAATGTTATTGATGATCTGAAAAATCATGAAATTGATTCTTGAAGCAAGAAAAAGCAGTGAAAAAGCAAAAGCTTACAAAAAAATGGCGAAAAAAAAATATAGAAAGAAAAAGAAAAAAAATAAGCAGAAAAAGCCAATAGCCCTTAAAACCAAAAGGCAAGGGTAAAAAGGACCCAAGGCTTTGAGCATCAATGGATAGGAGGGCCCAAGGAAATTAAATCCAGGCCTAAGCGGCTAAATCAAGCTGTCCCTAACCATGTGCTTGTGTCATGAAGGTCCAAGTGAAAAGCTTGAGACTGAGTGGTTAAAGTCGTGATCCAAAGCAAAAGAGTGTGCTTAAGAGCTCTGGACACCTCTAATTGGGGACTCTAGCAAAGCTAAGTCACAATCTGAAAAGGTTCACCCAGTTATGTGTCTGTGGCATTTATGTATCCGGTGGTAATACTGGAAAACAAAATGCTTAGGGCCACGGCCAAGACTCATAAGTAGCTGTGTTCAAGAATCAACATGCTCAACTAGGAAAGTCAATAACACTATCCAAAATTCTAAGTTCCCAGAGACGCCAATCACTCTGAACTTCAAAGGAAAAAGTGAGATGCCAAAACTGTTCAGAAGCAAAAAGCTACAAGTCCCGCTCATCTAATTATAATTAATATTCATTGATATTCTGGAATTTATAGTATATTCTCTTCTTTTTTATCCTAATTGATTTTCAGTTGCTTGGGGACAAGCAACAATTTAAGTTTGGTGTTGTGATGAGCGGATAATTTATACGCTTTTTGGCATTGTTTTTAGGTAGTTTTTAGTAAGTTTGAGCTACTTTTAGGGATGTTTTCATTAGTTTTTATGTTAAATTCACATTTCTGGACTTTACTATGAGTTTGTGTGTTTTTCTGTGATTTCAGGTAAATTCTGGCTGAAATTGAGGGACTTGAGCAAAACTCTGAAAAAGGCTGACAAAAGGACTGCTGATGCTGTTGGAATCTGACCTCCCTGCACTCGAAATGGATTTTCTGAAGCTACAGAACTTCAATTGGCGCGCTCTCAACGGTGTTGGAAAGTAGACATCCAGAGCTTTCCAGCAATATATAATAGTCCATAGTTTTTTCGGAAATTAACGACGTAACTTGGCGTTGAACGCGAAGTACATGCTGCTGTCTGGAGTTAAACGCCAGAAAAACGTCATGATCCGGAGTTGAACGCCCAAAACACGTCATAACTTGGAGTTCAACTCCAAGAAAAGCCTCAGCTCGTGGATAGATCAAGCTCAGCCCAAGCATACACCAAGTGGGCCCCAGAAGTGGATTTATGCATCAATTACTTACTCATGTAAACCCTAGTAGCTAGTCTAGTATAAATAGGATAAGTTACTATTGTATTAGACATCTTTTGACAGTTTAATCTCTTGACTGTTTAGCCTTTGATTATTCGGTCTCTTGATCACTCAAGGGGGCTGGCCATTCGGCCATGCCTGAACCTTTTACTTATGTATTTTCAACAGTGGAGTTTCTGCACACCATAGATTAAGGGTGTGGAGCTCTGCTGTACCTCAAGTTTCAATGCAATCACTATTACTTTTTATCCAATTCTCTTTTATTCTTATTCCAAGATATACGTTACACTTAACTTGATGAATGTGATGATCCGTGACACTCATCATCATTCTCACCTATGAACGCGCGTGACTGACAACCACTTCCGTTCTACCTTAGGCCGGGCGCATATCTCTTAGATTCCCCAACAGAATCTTCGTGGTATAAGCTAGATAGATGGTGGCATTCATGAGGATCTGGAAAGTCTAACCTTGTCTGTGGTATTCCGAGTAGGATCCTGGGAATCCGGAAAGTCTAACCTTGTCCGTGGTATTCCGAGTAGGATTCCGGTATTGAATGACTGTGACGAGCTTCAAACTCCTGAAGGCTGGGCATTAGTAACAGATGCAAAAGAATTAATGGATTCTATTCCAACCTGATTGAGAACCAACAGATGATTAGCCGTGCTGTGACAGAGCATAGGAACATTTTCACTGAGAGGACGGGATGTAGCCATCAACCAAGGGTGATGCCTCCAGACGATTAGCCGTGCAGTGACAGTGCATAGGATCATTTTCCCGAGAGGATTGAAAGTAGCCACCGATGATGGTGATGCCCTACATATAGCTTGCCATGGAAAGGAGTAAGAAGGATTGAAGGAAGAGTGAGTAGTGAAGCAGAGTTTCAAGAGGAGCACAGCATCTCCACACACCTATCTGAAATTCTCACTATTGATTTACATAAGTATTTCTATCCCTTTTTATTTTCTATTTTATTATTAATTTTCGAAAACCCATAAACCAATTTAATCTGCCTAACTGAGATTTACAAGGTGACCATAGCTTGCTTCATACCAACAATCTCTGTGGGATCGACCCTTACTCACGTAAGGTTTATTACTTGGACGACCCAGTACACTTGCTGGTTAGTTGAACGGAGTTGTGAATTCAACTGGTGCCATAATAATGATTTCATACAAGTACAAAAGAATATGGATCACAATTTTGTCCACCATTTCACTTCTATGAACTCCAAAAAATGGATATGGCATAAGAAATTAGGATATGCAAGCATGTTTTGAATTTCTAAACTTGTAAAGAAAAATTTGGTTAGAGGTTTTTCTAATATAAAATTTGACAAAGACATCACTTGTGATGCTTGTCAATTAGGTAAACAAACTAAACTTCTTTTAAGCCCAAGGATGACATCTCAACTAAAAGGCCATTGGAAATGCTACACATTGGTCTTTTTGGTCCTACTAGAACTCAAAACTTAGGTGGCAAATATTATAGTTTAGTAGTGGTTGATGACTGTACTAGATATAGATGGGTTCTTTCTTAACTCATAAAAATGATGCTTTCAATACTTTTTCAACTCTTTGCAAAAAGATCCAAAATGAAAAGGATTTGAAAATTATTTGCATAAGAAGTGATAATGGAAAAGAGTTTGAAAATCAAGATTTTGAAATTTTTTGTGATGAATTTGAAATTTTTCATAATTTTTCGTGTTCTAGAACCTCCAATAAAATAGGATTATTGAAAGGAGAAATAGAAGTCTCCAAAAAATGGCTAGGGCTATGCTATGTGTAAATGAAGTTCTTAAATTCCTTTGGGTAGAAGCTGTTAACACAGCTTGCTATATCTTGAATAGGACCATCATTAGAAAAGGGTTAAAGAAAACTCTATATGAGTTTTGGAGAGGGGTACCATCAAATCTCAAGTACTTTCATGTTTTTGGATGCAAATATTTTGTATTAAACACTAAATATAATCTTAAAAAAATTGATCCAAAATCTTATGAGGACATCTTTTTTGGTTACTCAACCACTAGTAAAGCATATTGAGTTTATCTCAAAGAATATAGAACTATAGAGGAGTCTATACATCTTTTATTTTGTGATACTAACACTCTTACAAGTGGTGTTGTAGAAGATGATGCAGGAATTGAAGATGAATTAAGCTCACAAAAAGATCAAGAAAATGATACATTTGTTCCAACTGTGGAAAATGCTGGCTCTATCTCTACAGATCAAAATTCAAGAGACAATTCTGTTTTGTCTCCCACTGAAGCTAGAGATTCTAGAATTGTGAATCCTGCAGAATCAAATCAAGGCCAAACTGAAATTTCTCCACAAAAATCCAAAGAATGGAAGTTCTTGAAGAACTATCCTCATGAATTCATCATTAAAGACCCATCCCATGGAGTAACCACTAGATCCTCAAGTAGAAAGAAAGCCAAACTCAACAACTTTACTCTTTTATCTCAAATGGATCCCCAAAATGTGAAAGAAGCACTTGAAGATCCATCGTAAGTTAAGACAATGGAAGAAAAGTTGGTCCAATTCGAAAAAGAAGGAAGTTTGGTGTAACACCCTACCACGCAGAGTCTTATGCTTAAGTCATAAAGTTGAGGTGGCAAGGTATTACAACCTCTAAAAGTAAAATATATATACTAAGAATAATAATAATAGTTGAAATAAATTTTAACTAGAAGCCTGTGAAGAAGAGTTAAGCAAACGTTAAACAGAAAATCGCATCACTCGTGTAAGCGATAAATATGAGAGAAGAGTTCCAAAGATACATATAGCAAGGCTTTTGACTCGGCTCGTGGACCTAGAACCGGCCAAAGCAAATACACACACACACAGATATATATATATATATATATATATATAAGATTCCCAAAATGCCCAGAATACAATTTACAGAACTTGTTTCTCCAAGTCGACCTCTAAGAGGGACAAAAACATAAAATATACATAGTAGAGATATAATAGTATCTATATGTACAACTTAACCAAAGCATAACCCCAAAAGACTAGGATCATTCGTTGACAGAAGCTCCCATAATGCTCCAACGAGATGCGTCTCGAATTGCATATGAAAACCATAACATATGTATGGAGTGAGAACCAGAGGTTCTCAACATGGTAATGATGCCTGAGCATCCTTTCCATCTTTTCCTAGTGAATTTGCATTTGAATTACTAATTTTAATCAATATTTAATTACTTTAAGCCACTATGAATGCTACTTTGAGTTGTTTGCATTTTTTGTTTATTTCAGGTAGCATTCGGATAGATTTGGCGGAGTTTTGTAGCAGAAAAGGATGAAAGCGAATGATGCTGTCAACCCCGACCTCCTTGCACTCAAACAAGAATAACCTGAGATACAGAGGTCCAATTGACATGATTCTAGCAGCATTGGAAAGCTAACTTCCAAAGCTTTCCAATGGTGAAGTTCAGCGCCAACATGAAAAGTTCCAAAGGAATTCGCTTTGCCTCCTCCAAGCTGAACTTGGCTCCTTCCAAGTTCAGCGCCAGCTTGAAGACTCCAAAGGGGGAATGCGCACACCATTCTACACTGAACTTGGTTTAATCCAAGTTTGGCATGGATTCAAGGAAAACAAAGGAAACACACTGCCTCATCCATGCTGAACTTGAGAATTTCCAAGTTCAATGTGAACCTTAATGAATCAAGTGGTTCCCAATTCGTCCAAAGGCTGCACGGATCAATTTAAAATAATTTTGATTTAAACTTTTATTTTATTTATAATTAGGAAAAGATATTATTTAGTTTAGGAATTATATTTTACATTAATTAGGATTAGATATAAAAGAGAAAAGAATCAGCCCTTCGGACTCTTCTCTTCTTTTCTACCTTATTCCGCAATTTACAATTTTTTAGAATCCTAGTTTTCTCTCTGAACCATGAGCAACTAAACCTCCACTGTAAAGGTTAGGAGCTCTGTCTATTGTATGGATTTATAATATTGCTTTTCTATTTTAATTCATGTACTGATTTATAATTCAAGAATTGTTTTTGTTCTTTATTTTATGAATCTGGGTGGAACAGAAGTATGCCCTTGGTTCTAATTGAGTTCTTGTATAACTTGGAAAAGCTCTTTACTTGAACAACAGCTTGAAAATAATTTCTCCTAAATTTCTAATTATCTGTACTTAACGGGATATGTGACATATAATCCTCTTATATTTGGGTAATTAGGATTTTTGTGGCATATAAACTGGAACTGAACCTCACCCTCTAATTGGAATTAAGTGACCAAGGAATTGGCGGTTGATGAATTTTAGAGGAGACTAAAAGGGTTTAAGAAATTAGGGTTTAGTCACATATAGTTTTCCATGAATTAAATCTTGCATGATTAAAATAGTTAGTGAGAAAAGTCAATCCAAAATAATAGATATCTCTAAAGCCTTAACTGTTTCTCCATATATTATTCACAACTTGTTTATTGCTTGCTTTTCTGATTTTTTGAATTACTATTTGATGCTTTTGAACTCTCAACATTCTTTTCTATTTGTCTAATTAAGTAAATCATTCAATCATTGTTACTTAGTCCATCAATCCTCGTGGGATCGACCCTCACTCACATGAGGTATTACTTGGTACGATCCGGTGTACTTACCGGTTAGTTTGTGGATTGTACATTCCGCACCAGGTAACAGTTCCCACATAACTAACATATAAGGTCCCGGAAAAGGCAAAGGCGATCCTAGAACTTCAGACAACAGATTATAAAACTTAAAGGTTTAAAACGAAAACCATAAACAGGATGGTTCTCTATGGTTCTTCAATTTAACTAAATTCTAACTAAAACTCTCGACTATTTCCCCTTCCTCCATAATCCTCCCAAATACCAGTAGAACTACACAGACAAACAAAACAAGCAAAGTAAACACAAGTAGAATACATGCAGATAGCAATTATAGCAGGTAAGCATAGATTATCAATTAAGCAATCCCAAAAAATGCGAACTCAAACAAAACAGACAAATGCATATGATGAATGCCTGCCCTATTGCTGATCATATCATCTATCGGTTATATAGCCAACCCGACACGTCCTGGTAGCTGACCATGGACTGAAACACCCATGTGGAGTAAGTGGGTTTGAGCTACAATCCCTTACTACTACCCGCTTAACCCAAAGTCAGTGGAATAACCACTACTGCGGCTACTATCTAGGCGGGTGTTTAAAAGCTCAACTTGGAGCAAGTGGGACGGACCACAATCCTTGTTACTGCCCAGGCATTGCAATCACTGACCTGGAGCATGCGGGATGAAGCACCATCCTTGTTACTGCCCAGGCTTTGCAACCACTGACCTGGAGCAAGCGGGACGAACCCCCATCCTTGCTACTACCCAGGTATCTGAAGCATTGACCTAGAACAAGCGGGACGAACCAACATCTTTGCTACTGCTCAGGTATTTCAAACATACATTCATTTATCACTCCATAATTAAATTCATTTCTTCATAACTCTTCTTCCCTATCTCATACCCGGAGCAAGTGGACATCGCCACTGCCTACTACCCGGTCACATATATCTCATTAAATTACAAATCCTCATTACTCTTATCATCCTCATTAAATCAAGCATCCCCTTCCTCAACTCCTTCGATACCAATTCTATCTTCTCCCACTCACTAACCCTTACTCTGTAACCCAAAACCTAACTAATAGACCTTAAACAAAGTTTCTAGTTTTTTCTACAACTTTGAAAATTCAATTTTTATGCATAACTTTCGACGTCCATAAGGTATCGTTTGTTTGCGAGACAGAGACTGAGAGACAGGAACTTAAAAAAGTCTTAGTATTCTGTTTGGCATAGTAGTGTACATGAATGAGTTTTGTCTCAGTATCCTATTTGGTTTGAGTTAAAACTAGATACTAAAATTGTTAAATTTACAATTATACCCTTAAATTTTGTATGAAACCCTAATCCCAGATCCAAATTTCAGTTTTTCAGAAATGTCGCTCTAACCCACTTCAGACCTCTTCTTGTCTCCTCTCCCCAAATCTTTCAGTCTTCTCCGTCACCGATAGAAACGCCGAATACGACCGAGCGACGACAGTGCGCCTATCTCCTGTGGTTCACAATCGCGTTTTGAAGCCTCTGACGTTCCTCTCATTGCTGTGGATTGCGTGCTTCCAGGTCTGTGCCACCACCGTTGATGAGCGGATATTTTATACGCTTTTTGGGGGTAATTTTTCATGTAGTTTTTAGTATGTTTTTGTTAGTTTTTAGTATATTTTTATTAGTTTTTAGGCAAAATTCATATTTCTGGACTTTACTATGAGTTTGTATATTTTTCTGTGATTTCAGATATTTTCTGGCTGAAATTGAGGGAGCTGGGCAAAAATCTGATTCAGGCTAAAGAAGAACTGCTGATGCTGTTGGATTCTGACATTCCTGCACTCGGAATGGATTTTTTGGAGCTACAGAAGTCCAATTGGCATGCTCTCAATTGGGTTGAAAATTAGACATCCAGGGCTTTCCATAAATATATAGTATTCCATACGTTGCTTGAAGATAAACGATGTAAACTGGCGTTTAACACCAGTTCCATGTTACATTCTGGCGTTGAACGCCAGAAATAGGTTGCAAGTTGGAGTTAAACGCGAGAAACAGGTTACAACCTGACGTTTAACTCCAGAAACAGCCCAGGCACGTGAGAAGCTCAAGTTTCAGCCCCAGCACACACCAAGTGGGCCCCAGAAGTAGATTTCTGTACTATCTATCTTAGTTTACTCATTTTCTATAAACCTAGGTTACTAGTTTAGTATTTAAACAACTTTTAGAGACTTATTTGTACCTCATGACATTTTAGATCTGAACTTTGTACTTTTTGATGTCATGAGTCTCTAAACTCCATTGTTGGGGGTGAGGAGCTCTGCAGCGTCTCGATGAATTAATGTAATTATTTCTGTTTTCTATTCAAACACGCTTGTTTCTATCTAAGATGTTCATTCGCACTTCAATATGAAGAAAGTGATGATCCGTGACACTCGTCACCATTCTCAACCTATGAACGCATGCTTGACAACCACCTCCGTTCTACATTAGATTGAATGAGTATCTCTTAGATTCCTTAATTAGAGTCTTCGTGGTATAAGCTAGAATCCATTGGCAGCATCCTTGAGAATCCGGAAACTCTAAACCTTGTCTGTGGTATTCCGAGTAGGATTCAGGGATTGGATGATTGTGACGAGCTTCAAACTCGCGAGTGTTGGGCGTAGTGATAGACGCAAAAGGATCAATGGATCCTATTCCGACATGATCGAGAACCGACAGATGATTAGCCGTGCGGTGACAGCGCATTTGGACCATTTTCACTGAGAGGACGGATGGTAGCCATTGACAATGGTGATCCACCAACACACATCTTGCCATAGAAGGAACCTTGCGTGCGTGAAGAAGATGACAGTAGGAAAGCAAAGATTCAGAAGACAAAGCATCTCTAAAACTCCAACACATTCTCCATTACTGCGTAACAATTACTCATTTCATGCTCTTTTACTTTTTACAATTGAAACTAAAGAACCCTATTGGTATCCTGACTAAGAATAATAAGATAACCATAGCTTGCTTCAAGCCGACAATCTCCGTGGGATCGACCCTTACTCACGTAAGGTATTACTTGGACGACCCAGTGCACTTGTTGGTTAGTTACGCGGAATTACATAGTGTGAGTGTAATTTTTTTGCACCAAGTTTTTGGTGCTGTTGCCGGGGATTGTTTGAGTTTGAATAACTGACGGTGAATCTTGTTGCTTAGATTAGAAAAATTTTGTCTTTTGGGTCAGAGTCTTTTATTTTCTTTTCAAAAATTTTTCAAAAAATATTATTTTTCTTTATTAATTTTTAGTTTTTATGTGAGTTTAGTGTCATGTTATAAGTTTGGTGTCAATTGCATGCTTTTCTTTATCTTTCAATTTTTGAATTGCATGTTTTTATTTTCCTTTAAAAATACCTTTTTAAAACACGTTACATTTATAGCTCAGTTGGTTAAAGCATGTGCTTGTGTTCTTGGTAATTGGGCATCTTCCTTTTAAAACTTTTTCAAAAATAATATTTCTTTGATTAAATCTTGTGCCAAACTTTAAGTTTGGCGTTCTCTTGTTAATTTTCCTTTAATTTTTTAAAATTTTATTGTGGTTTTCTAAAAATTTTAAGTTTGGTGTTCTATCTTTTGTTCTTGTTGTTCTTGTGAGTCTTCAAGGTGTTCTTGAGTCTTCTTTGTGTTTTGATTTTAAAATTTTTAAGTTTGGTGTGCCTTGGTGTTTTCCCTCCAAAATTTTCGAAAATAAGGAGCATTGGATTTAAAAATTTTAAGTCTTGTGTCTTTTGTGTGTTTTTCTCTTTCATAATAAAATTCAAAAATAAAAAAATTATATTTTCTAACTATTTTTAAGCAATTATTTCAAATTTTTTTTATTAAAATTCAGATTTCAATTTCAAATTTTTTTCAAATCTTATCCTTTTAAGATTTTTAAAAAATCATATATTTTTCAAAAATATCCTAACCACTTTCTTTCTCGTCACTTTTTCAGAAAATCTTCATAAAATTTTTTTATTTTTTATTTTTATTTTATTTTATTTTATTATTTCAAAAATTTTTTATAATAAAATAAATAAAATAAATCCACGTCATCTCCCTTTCTCCATCATGGACCTAAGTGGAAATGAACAGTCCAGAAGGACTCTGGGGTCATATGCTAACCCCTCTACTGCTTCATACGGGAGTAGTATCTGTATACCCTCCATTGGAGTCAGTAGTTTTGAGTTGAATCCTCAGCTCATTATCATGGTGCAGCAAAGTTGCCAGTATTTCGGTCTTCCACAAGAAGAACCTACAGAGTTTTTGGCACAGTATTTACAAATTGCTAACACAATACATGATAAAGAAGTAGATCAGGATGTCTACAAATTATTACTGTTTCCATTTGCTGTAAAAGACCAAGCTAAGAGGTGGTTAAATAACCAACCTAAGGCTAGCATAAGGACATGGAAACAGCTGTCAGAAAAATTCCTGAATCAATACTTCCCTCTAAAATGGATGACACAGCTAAGAATGAACATTCAAGGCTTTAAACAAGGAGATAATGAATCCCTTTATGATGCCTGGGAGAGATACTGAGAGATGCTAAGAAAATGCCCCTCTGAAATATTTTCAGAGTGGGTGCAGTTAGACATCTTCTATTATGGGCTTACAGAGAAAGCTCAAATGTCTTTGGACCACTCAGCTGGTGGATCTATACACATGAGAAAGACAATTGAGGAAGCTCAAGAGCTCATTGATACAGTTGCCAGAAATCAGCATCTGTACCTAAGTAGTGAACCTTCCATGATAGAAGAAGCTAAAATAGTAACTGCTAAACTCAGTCATGCAGAACAAGTTACTGAATTTAATCAACAATTAGATTTTCTAACAAAACAGCTAGCCGAATTCAAGGAGATATTACAAGACACAAGAATGGCTAATATGAATATGGAAGTACAGTTGAAGCAAACAGAACAGCAGTTATCAAAACAAATAACTGAAGAGTGCCAAGCAGTTCAATTAAGAAGTGGGAAGACATTAAATACCTCACTTCATGGTAGCAGAAAGCCAAGAAATGAACAAACTGCTACCCAAAATCCCTCTGAGGACAGTAAGAGCCCAGAGAGGAATAATTCTGGCGCTCAAACGCCAGAAAAGGGTGGAGAGCTGGTGTTAAATGCCCAACCCATGCTCAGTTCTGGCGTTCAAATGCCAGAAACAAGTAAGGAACTGGCGTTGAATGCCCAAAGGAAGCTCAGTTCTGGCGTTCAGATGCTAGAAACAAGTAAGGAATTGGCGTCTAATGCCACTCCAGCTTCCAACCCTGGCATTCAAATGCCAGTGAGGGATCAGACATATACAAGTGCTGATGGCAACCCCTCTAAAAAGGCTTCTCCAACCACATCTGTAGGAAATAAACCTGCAGCAACTACGGTTGAGGAATACAAAGCCAAAATGCCTTATCCTCAGAAACTCCGCCAAGCGAAACAAGATAAGAAATTTGCCCGCTTTGCAAACTATCTCAGGACTCTTGAAATAAAAATTCCATTTGCAGAGGCACTTGAGCAAATACCCTCTTATGCTAAGTTCATGAAAGAAATCTTAAGTCATAAGAAGGATTGGAGAGAAACTGAAAAAGTTTACCTCACTGAAGAATGCAGAGCAGTCATTCTAAAAGGCTTACCAGAAAAGCTTAAAGATCCCGGAAGCTTTATGATACCATGCACATTATAGGGTACTTGTACCAAGCAAGCTCTATGTGATCTTGGGGCAAGTATCAACCTAATACCTGCATCTACTATAGAAAACTTGGTTTGACTGAAGAAGTCAAACCAACCCGGATATGTCTCCAACTTGCTGATGGCTCCATTAAATACCCATCAGGCGTGATTGAAGACATGATTGTCAAGGTTAGGCCATTTGCCTTTCCCACTGACTTTGTGGTGCTGGAAATGGAGGAGCACAAGAGTGCAACTCTCATTCTAGGAAGACCTTTCCTAGCAACTGGACGAACCCTCATTGACGTCCAAAAAGGGGAATTAATCATAAGAGTCAATGAGGACGAGTTTAAGTTGAATATTGTCAAAGTTATGCAGCATCCAGACACCCCAAACGACTGCATGAGCATTGATATTATTGACTCTCTGGTGAAAGAGGTCAATATGACTGAGAGTCTCAAATCAGGGCTAGCGAATATCTTTAAAGATGCTCAGCCTAATCTGGAGGAACCAGAGAGAATAATAAAACCTCTGAAAATCCCTCAAGAAGAGGAGAAACCTCCTAAACCCGAGCTCAAATCATTACCACCATCCCTGAAATATGTATTTTTGGAAGAAGGTGACACTTTTCCTGTAATCATAAGCTCTACCTTAGAGCCACAGGAAGAGGAAGCACTAATTCAAGTGCTAAGGACACACAAGACAGCTCTTGGGTGGTCCATCAGTGATCTTATGGGCATTAGCCCAGCCAGATGCATGCACAAGATCCTATTGGAGGATGATGCTAAGCCAGTGGTTCAACCACAGAGGCGGCTGAATCCAGCCATGAAGGAGGTAGTGCAGAAGGAGGTCACTAAATTACTAGAGGCTGGGATTATTTATCCTATTTCTGATAACCCTTGGGTAAGCCCTGTCCAAGTCGTCCCTAAGAAGGGTGGCATGACAATGGTTCATAATAAAAAAAATGAACTGGTTCCTACAAGAATAGTTACAGGGCGGCGTATGTTTATTGATTACAGAAGGCTCAATACAACTACCATAAAGGATTATTTTCCTTTACCATTCATAGACCAGATGCTAGAAAGACTAGCAGGTCATGAATACTACTGCTTCCTGGATGAATATTCAGGTTATAATCAAATTGCAGTAGATCCCCAGGATCAAGAGAAAATAGCATTCACATGTCCATTCGGAGTATTTGCGTACAGAAGGATGCTATTTGGTCTATGCAATGCACCTGCAACCTTTCAAAGGTGCATGCTCTCTATTTTCTCTGATATGGTGGAAAAATTTCTGGAAGTCTTCATGGATGACTTTTCAGTATTTGGAGACTCATTCAGCTCCTGTTTTGACCATCTAGCACTTGTTCTAAAGAGGTGCCAAGAGACTAACCTGGTTTTAAACTGGGAGAAATGTCACTTTATAGTGACTGAAGGAATTGTCCTTGGGCACAAAATTTTGAACAAGGGAATAGAGGTGGATCAAGCTAAGGTAGAGGTAATTGAAAAATTACCACCACCTGCCAATTTTAAGGCAATCAGAAGCTTTCTGGGGCATGCAGGATTCTATAGGAGGTTTATAAAAGATTTTTCAAAAATTGCCAAACTTCTGAGTAATTTGCTAGCTACTGACACGCCATTTATCTTTGATAAGGAGTGTCTGCAGGCGTTTGAGACTCTAAAAGCTAAGCTGGTCACAGCACCAGTCATCTCTGCACCAGACTAGACATTACCATTTGAACTAATGTGTGATGCTAGTGACCATGCCATTGGTGCAGTGTTGGGACAAAGGCATGACAAGCTTCTGCACGTCATTTATTATGCCAGTCATGTTTTAAATGACGCACAGAAGAACTACACAATCACAGAAAAAGAGTTACTTGCAGTGGTTTACGCCATTGACAAGTTCAGATCTTATTTAGTAGGGTCAAAAGTGATTGTGTACACTGACCATGCTGCTCTTAAATATCTACTCACAAAGCAGGATTCAAAACCCAGACTCATAAGATGAGTGTTGCTTCTACAAGAGTTTGATATAGAAATAAGAGACAGAAAAGGGACAGAGAACCAAGTAGCAGATCACCTGTCCCGAATAGAACCAGTAGAAGGGGCGTCCCTCCCTCTTACTAAGATCTCTAAAAACTTTCCAGATGAGCAACTCTTTGCCATCCAGGAAGTACCATGGTTTGCAGACATTGCAAACTACAAGGCTGTGAGATTCATACCCAAAGAGTATAGTAGGCAGCAATCAAAGAAATTGATCACGGATGCAAAGTACTATCTTTGGGATGAACCATATCTCTTCAAGAGATGTGCAGACGGAGTAATCCGTAGATGTGTGCCTAAAGAAGAAGCGCAGAAGATCCTCTGACATTGCCATGGATCACAATATGGAGGACATTTTGGAAGTGAGCGAACAGCCACAAGAGTCCTCCAATGTGGCTTCTATTGGCCTACTCTCTATAAAGACTTCCGAGAGTTTATACTTAATTGCGACAGTTGCCAAAGATCTGGCAATCTGCCTCACAGTTATGCCATGCCTCAACAAGGGATCTTGGAGATTGAGTTGTTTGATGTATGGGGTATTGACTTCATGGGGCCTTTCCCAAAATCATACTCAAACACTTATATTCTGGTGGCAGTGGATTGATGAGCGGATAATTTATACGCTTTTTGGCATTGTTTTTAGGTAGTTTTTAGTAAGTTCAAGCTACTTTTAGGGATGTTTTCATTAGTTTTTATGTTAAATTTACATTTCTGGACTTTACTATGAGTTTGTGTGTTTTTCTGTGATTTCAGGTAATTTCTGGCTGAAATTGAGGGACTTGAGCAAAACTCTGAAAAAGGCTGACAAGAGGACTGCTGATGCTGTTGGAATCTGACTTCCCTGCACTCGAAATGGATTTTCTGGAGCTACAGAACTCCAAATGGCACGCTATCAACGGCGTTGGAAAATAGACATCCAGAGCTTTCCAGAAATATATAATAGTCTATACTTTATTCGGAAATTGATGACGTAACTTGGCGTTGAACGCCAAGTACATGCTGCTGTCTGGAGTTAAACGCCAGAAACACGTCATGATCCGGAGTTGAACGCCCAAAACACGTTATAACTTGGCGTTCAACTCCAAGAAAAGCCTCAGCTCGTGGATAGATCAAGCTCAGCCTAAGCATACACCAAGTGGGCCCCGGAAGTGGATTTATACATCAATTACTTACTCATGTAAACCCTAGTAGCTAGTCTAGTATAAATAGGATAAGTTACTATTGTATTAGACATCTTTTGACAGTTTAATCTTTTGACTTTGTAGTCTTTGATCATTCGGTCTCTTGATCATTCAGGGGGCTGGCCATTCGGCCATGCCTGAACCTTTCACTTATGTATTTTCAACGGTGGAGTTTCTGCACACCATAGATTAAGGGTGTGGAGCTCTGCTGTACCTCAAGTTTCAATACAATTACTATTACTTTCTATTCAATTCTCTTTTATTCTTATTCCAAGATATACGTTGCACTTCAACTTGATGAATGTGATGATCCGTGACACTCATCATCATTCTCACCTATGAACGCGCGTGATTGACAACCACTTCCGTTCTACCTTAGGCCGGGCGCATATCTCTTAGATTCCCCAACAGAATCTTCGTGGTATAAGCTAGATAGATGGTGGCATTCATGAGGATCCAGAAATTCTAAACCTTGTCTATGGTATTCCGAGTAGGATTCTGGGATTGAATGACTGTGACGAGCTTCAAACTCCTGAAGGCTGGGCGTGATGACAAACGCAAAAGAATCAAGGAATTCTATTCCAACCTGATTGAGAACCGACAGATGATTAGCCGTGCTGTGACAGAGCATAGGACCATTTTCACTGAGAGGATGGGATGTAGCCATTGACAACGGTGATGCCCTGCATACAACTTGCCATGGAAAGGAGTAAGAAGGATTGGATGAATGTAATAAGAAAGTAGAGATTCAAGAGGAGCACAGCATCTCCATACGCCTATCTGAAATTTCCACTATTGATTTACATAAGTATTTCTATCCCTTTTATTTTCTTTTTATTATTAATTTTCGAACTCATCATAAACCAATTTAATCTGCCTAACTGAGATTTACAAGATGACCATAGCTTGCTTTATACCAACAATCTCTAAGGGATCGACCCTTACTCACGTAAGGTATTACTTGGATGACCCAGTACACTTGCTGGTTAAGTTGAACGGAGTTATGATCACACCAGGGATTATTAAGATCCCAATTTATCATACCATGATCTCTTTGAGGTATTTTTGATTTCATATAAATACAAAGAGACCAACTTTGAGGATCACAATTTCGTCCACCATGGATTATGTATCCAAATAGGTGGAAGCTATTGCAACACCCACTAATGATACTAAGACAGTGCTGAAATTCCTCCAGAAATATATCTTCAGCAGATTTGGTGTTCCTAGAGTACTAATCAGTGATGGGGGCGCTCATTTCTGCAATAAATAACTTTACTCTGCTATGGTTCGATATAGAGTTAGCCATCCACAGACAAATGGGCAAGCTGAAGTCTCTAATAGAGAACTTAAAAGAATCCTGGAACGGACTGTGATTAACCATAGAAGGGATTGGGCAAGAAGCTTGGATGATGCTCTGTGGGCATACAGAACAGCATTCAAGACTCCTATAGGGACCTCTCCATACCAGCTTGTGTATGGAAAAGCCTGTCACTTGCCAATGGAACTGGAACATAAGGCCTATTGGGCAACCAGATACCTAAACCTTGATGCCAAGTTAGCTGGAGAAAAACGATTGCTCCAGTTAAATGAGCTAGAGGAATTCAGACTCAATGCTTTTGAAAATGCAAAAATTTACAAAGAGAAGCAAAAAGATGGCATGATAAGAAGCTGTCATCCATAGTCTTTGAGCCAGGGCAGAAAGTTCTGCTGTTTAATTCTAGGCTCAGATTATTCCCCGGGAAATTGAAATCCCGGTAGAGAGGACCATATGTGATTACAAGTGTGTCACCATATGGATACGTAGAGCTTCAGGATAATGATTCTAACAAAAAGTTCATTGTTAATGGACAGAGAGTCAAACATTATTTTGAAAGCAATTTTGAGCAAGAATGCTCAAAATTGAGACTTGATTAAAGCTCAGTAATAGTCCAGCTAAAGACAATAAAGAAGCGCTTGCTGGGAGGCAACCCAGCCATTAACAAAGCTTATTTGTTAATTAATTGAATTTTACAGGTTCATATTAATTATCTTCAAGGTAAAATAGCAAATTGCATGAGTTCACAGAGTTACAGAAGGATTCAGAGGATAAAACAGCAAAAAGAAGCTCACTGGTGCGAAAAAGCCAGTAAGAGCTGTTTTGGGCGTTAAACGCCCAACAGAAGCATCTACTGGACGTTTAATGCCAGTAGAGATAGCCATCTGAGCATTAAACGCCAGAAAGAAGCATCTTTTGGGCGTTTAACGCCAGATTTACAGCGTCCTGGGCGTTCAGAAAAACGCCCAGTGATAAGGGAGTTTCTGGCGTTTAACGCCAGCCAGAAGCAACAGCTGGGTGTTAAACGCCCAGACCAAGCACCAATTGGGCGTTAAACGCCCAAAACATGCAGCAGTTGGGCGTTTAATGCCAGGATTGTGGAGGGGAGGAAGTTTTTGTTCCCAACTTGATTTTTTTCAAATTTTCATGTTTCCATCCATAATTTCTTGCATAAACACATTACAAATCCTAATTTTTCAAATCCTTTTTCAAAGATATCAAATGTATAATAATTCTTAAACATAAATCCTTTTCAAATCCTCTCCAACTTCTTTTCAAATCTTTTTCAACACTCAATTATATTTTTAAATTCTTTTCAAATCTTTTTTTTAAGTTCATCATATCTTCTTTTCAAAATTTAGATTTATCTTTTTTAAATATCTTTCATATCTTTTCAATTTTAAATTGCATCTTTTTCCTATCATACTTATCTTTTACAAATCATATCTTCAATCATATCTTATTCAAAATTTTCGAAAATCCACCCTCTTCCCTTTAAATCCTAGTTCGGCCTCCCCCCTCTCCTCCACAGTTCGAACTTGGCTCTCTATCTATCCCTCTCCTTTCCTTTCTTTTGCTTGAGGACAAGCAAACCTTTAAGTTTGGTGTGTTTATCCATGATCACTAAACCAATACCCACTAAGATCATGGCTCCTAAGGAAAAACAAACCACTCCAAGTGGCAAGAAAGAGAATATTCCAAAACCACTTTGGAATCAAGGGAAGTTGTTAACCAAAGAACATTCAGACCATTACTACAAAATAATGGGTCTAAGGTCAGTAATCCTGGAAGTTAAATTCGATCTGAAAGAAGACGAATATCCGGAGATCCAAGAGAAAATTCGAAACAGAAGCTGGGAAATCCTAGGTAATCCTGAAACAAAGGTGGGAAGAAACATGGTTCAGGAATTCTACTCTAATCTGTGGCAAACAGACAGGCAGAGAATAGCTGGAACCGCCTTCTATGACTATCGGACTTTGGTCAGAGGGAAGATTGTTCACCTCTACCCTGATAAAATCAGGGAGATCTTTAAGCTACCTCAGCTGAAAGATGACCCAGACTCCTTTAATAGGAGAATGATGAGAATAAATAAGGGCTTGGACGAAATTCTAGAGGACATATGCGTCTCTGGAACCAAGTGGACAACCAACACAAAGGGTGTCCCAAATTAACTCAAGAGAGGAGATCTCAAACTAGTCGCCAGAGGCTGGCTGGACTTCATTGGGCATTCTATACTGCTCACTAGCAACCGCTCTGAAGTCACCATCAAAAGAGCAGTAAAGATCCGATCCATTGCATTATGTTAGGAAAAGAAGTGGAAGTCCATCAGCTGATTTCTTGTGAACTTTACACAATTGCAAACAAGAACTCTAAAGATTCCAAATTAGCTTATCCAAACTTAATCTCTATGCTATGTAAAGATGCTGGGGTAAAGATGGGAGTAAATGAGTACATTCCAGTTGAGCAACCAATCACCAAAAAGTCAATGGAAGGACAACAAGTGCAGGACGACCCCATCAAGAGGAAAGCACAGGAGTTCCTCCCGGAAATCCCTCAAATTGAATACTGGGAGCGTCTTGAAGCATCTGTCACCAAGTTGCAAGAAGCTATGGAACAACTAAAGGAAAAACAGCAAAATCAAAGTAGCATGCTTTGCAAACTGCTTAGGGAACAAGAAGAGCAAGGGCGTGAACTGAAGCAACTGAAGCATCAGAAGCTGTCTCTTGAAGGGCCAAGCACCCCACAGATTAAAGGAGCATCCACCTCCCAAAATAAAGGTTGTTGAGTCCTAATCTTAGCCTTAACTCTGTGATAGTTATTCTTATTAGGAATTTACCTTAGAAGTTATATATGAGTAGTAGTAATTAGTATATCTATTTTGATTTTATCTCCAATTAAGCTATAATTTATTTTTCTCATCATCATCAAACATAAATAAAATAGCAAATTTTTAGAATAAGGAGGCAATATTTTTTCGAGTTTTTAATAAGGAAAATTTTAATTATTTATATATGGTGGCAATACTTTTTGTCTTCTGAATGAATGTCTAAATAGTGCATATTTTTGATATTGAATTTTATGAATGTTAAAATTGTTGGCTCTTGAAAGAATGATGAACAAGAGAAATGTTATTGATGATATGAAAAATCATGACATTGATTCTTGAAGTAAGAAAAAGCAGTGAAAAAAAAAGAAGGAGCAGTAGAAAAAGCCAATAGCCCTTTAAACCAAAAGGAAAGGGTAAAAAGGATCCAAGGCTTTGAGCATCAATGGATAGGAGGGCCCAAGGAAATAAATCCAGGCCTAAGCGGCTAAATCAAGCTGTCTCTAACCATGTGCTTGTGGCATGCAGGTCCAAGTGAAAAGCTTGAGACTGAGTGGTTAAAGTCGTGATCCAAAGCAAAAGAGTGTGCTTAAGAACTCTGGACACCTCTAATTGGGGACTCTAGCAAAGCTAAGTCACAATCTGAAAAGGTTCACCCAATTATGTGTCTGTGGTATTTATGTATCCGGTGGTAATACTGGAAAACAAAATGCTTAAGGCCACGACCAAGACTCATAAAGTAGCTGTTTTCAAGAATCAATATACTAAACTAGGAGAATCAATAATACTATCTGAATTCTGAGTTCCTATGGATGCCAATCATTCTGAATTTCAAAGGATAAAGTGAGATGCCAAAACTGTTCGGAAGCAAAAAGCTACTAGTCCTGCTCATCTAATTAGAATCTGAGCTTCACTTAAAACTCTGAGATATTATTGCTTCTTAATTTCTTTTTATCCTATTTTATTTATCTAGTTACTTGGGGACAAGCAACAATTTAAGTTTGGTGTTGTGATGAGCAGATATTTTATATGCTTTTTGGGGGTAATTTCATGTAGTTTTTAGTATGTTTTAGTTAGTTTTTAGTATATTTTTATTAGTTTTTAGGCAAAATTCATATTTATGGACTTTACTATGAGTTTGTGTGCTTTTCTATGATTTCAGGTATTTTCTGGCTGAAATTGAGGGAGCTAAGCAAAAATCTGATTCAGGCTGAAAAAGGACTGCTGATGTTGTTGGATTCTGACCTCTCTGCACTCGGAATGGATTTTTCCGAGTTACAGGAGTCCAATTGGCACGCTCTCAATTGGGTTGAAAATTAGACATCCAGGGCTTTCCATCAATATATAATAGTCCATACTTTACTCGAAGATAAATGACGTAAATTGGCATTTAACGCCAGTTCCATGTTGCATTCTGGCATTGAACGCCAGAAACAGGTTGCAAGTTGGAGTTAAACGCCAGAAACAGGTTACAACTTGACGTTTAACTCCAAAAATAGCCCAAGCACTTGAGAAGCTCAAGTCTCAGCCCCAGCACATACCAAGTGGGCCCTAGAAGTGGATTTTTGCATTATCTATCTTAGTTTACTCATTTTCTGTAAACCTAGGTTACTAGTTTAGTATTTAAACAACTTTTAGAGACTTATTTTGTACCTCATGACATTTTAGATCTGAACTTTGTACTTTTTGATGGCATGAGTCTCTAAACTCCATTGTTGGGGTGAGGAGCTCTGCAGCGTCTCGATGAATTAATGCAATTATTTCTGTTTTCTATTCAAACACGCTTGTTTCTATCTAAGATGTTCATTCGCACTTCAATATGAAGAAAGTGATGATCCGTGACACTCATCACCATTCTCAACCTATGAACGCATGCCTGACAACCACCTCCGTTCTACATTAGATTGAATGAGTATCTCTTGGATTCCTTAATTAGAGTCTTCGTGGTATAAGCTAGAATCCATTGGTAGCATCCTTGAGAATCCAGAAAGTCTAAACCTTGTCTGTGGTATTTCGAGTAGGATTCAGGAATTGGATGACTGTGATGAGCTTCAAACTCGCGAGTGTTGGGCATAGTGACAGACGCAAAAGGATCAATGGATCCTATTCCGACATGATCGAGAACCGACAGATGATTAGCCGTGCGGTGACAGCGCATTTGGACCATTTTCACTGAGAGGACGGATGGTAGCCATTGACAACGGTGATCCACCAACACACAGCTTGCCATGGAAGGAACCTTGCGTGCGTGAAGAAGATGACAGTAGGAAAGCAAAGATTCAGAAGACAAAGCATCTCCAAAACTCAAACACATTCTCCATTACTGCATAACAATTACTCGTTTCATGATCTTTCACTTTTTACAATTGAAACTAAAGAATCCTATTGGTATCCTGACTAAGAATAATAAGATAACCATAGCTTGCTTCAAGCCAAAAATCTCCGTGGGATCGACCCTTACTCACGTAAGGTATTACTTGGACGACCCAGTGCACTTGCTGGTTAGTTGTGCAGAATTACATAGTGTGAGTGTAATTTTCGTGTACTAACCGTCTCGGAGCTGTGTCTCTTGTCTCTCAATGGACCCAATAAGTTCGTGAAGTACAATATCCATATCTACTTTGACATCTGTTGACTTAATCTGATTTGTTATATTGAGTCTTGATTCTGAACATGCATTCTACAACACATTTTTCTTAAATTCAATTCCAGATAATGCCATCTAACCAAATGAAGAAGGTATAGAGATAGAGTTATGTATGTAGCTAATGACTTATTGGAACCTGCCGTATTTGCGTTTTTGAATCTATTTTTTTGTTTTCCCAAGTTCAGAATTGCTTTTAATTTTGAAAATATTTTAGAAAAATGAAATGGTTATTTTTCTAATTTGCCTTTGTCCGTTAATTTGTTTGCATCTTCACATGAATCTGTGATCTTTTGTGGTCCTCAGTACAATAAAATTGGGGAATTGGAATTGGTAGGAAACTGCTCAAGTTGATTTGGTTCAGGTGTTGATGTTGTGTGAAAATTAAATACAAGTAGCCTTTGCCCCATTCCCCTTTGAATTCTCTTTTTTTTTCTTTTCCTTTATGGCATTCTATTATTATATCTTTATACCATTCTATTATTATTTCCTTTAAATACTACTTTCTTGTTTAACTTTTCATCAGTTACAACCTATGGTTACTTTACATTATTACCAATTGATAAGTAACCAATCGGTAGCTACTTGAAGGTTCATAAAACAAGTGACTAACTCACTTAATTGAATTGATCTTAACTTAGTATTCAACATTTTATAGAATAACAAATCTGGTTAACTTTCCAAAACTTATTAAATCTAAAATTAGTTTATATGACCTGCAATAATCAATATGATTTAGTTAGTTGAAATTATAATATATGACCTGGTGTGCCTAATTGATTTGGAAATGTATTTTTACTACTGTTTAACATACTAGGAGTGTGAAAATTTATTGGAAAAGCTAGAGGTACCAACATTTGATTTTAAATACGATAAAGAATCTCTTTATTAGAGATATCTTGAATTGGAAAATTTGTTTTGATTAGATTCATTAAATAATTTTATTTCGACTAATTGATTCATTCTTGTGTTGTGTTACTATTTGTTGTTAACTTGGTAAATGTTTTTTGCTTACTGTTAAATGTATAGCCTGGTTAACAATGGCTTCCACAAGTAGAAGATCTACTAGTGGTTCGTACGGCAGCGGCAACATAACGGGAGAACATTTTTGTGAGTGTGGTTTAAGAGCACCGTTACAAGTCCTGAATAGCATGGCCAACCCGGGAAGAAAGTATTACGCGTGTCCAGCAAAGTGATGTAGATGGTTTAGATGGGCAGGTCCAAGTATCCAATATTCTGACATTGGAGATGATCGATCTTGTCAACTGAATTCTAATTTGAAGATGAGCGAACGAGTGGAAAATCTTCATACTGATGTTGTATATCTGAAATTTTTAGCGTTCCTTCAACTTCTTGTTTCTATGGTCTGTGTTGTCTTGGTCATTTTATTGTTGTGTAAGTTGTAGTTTGACCTTTGAACTCAAATAGGCAAATAAAAAATTGTAATGACTAGTTTGTGAACATGTTTCAGTAATTTTTGTTGTTAATTATAAAATAAGTACATGTTCAACATGTCTTCTTCTCTTTGTCACTTTATTCTTTTTATTTGATTTACACAAACCAATCTAAGAACAACATATATAGGATTATATGAATTGAGCCATGAAACATTTTATGCCTGTCATCGCTTCTGATTTGATACTATTTTTCAATATTGATAGAGTTGAATAAGTTTGAATCCAGGGAAAAAACGGTGTTAAGCAATTGCCTTTTCAATATTTCAGGGAATTTGATCAAACCCATTTTGGTTTTGTAACTGATTCTTATTTCTTTAGCCACAAAAAGGGAGAAAAAAGAGGCACTAGTTGGTCTCCAGGCCTTCTTTGTAGAATAAGTTTGATTTCCACTACTTCATCAACATATTCAATAAAACCAGTATACACAGTATCATCTGAGAACCACAAATTATTGACCAAAAACTAAGATAATTGTCATCAACATGATCATGACCATAAATGTTGTACTTAGCAAACAATTCCTGCTCAAGCGACCAAAATAAAGGCCATACCACAATACCAGTAAAACTGTATGAAGAACCTAACCTTATTCTGAACAGAGCAAAATAAAGCGTTACCAAAATATCTATCCAAATGCATACTAAATATAAGTTTGTACGTTATACCATCTTAAACATAACCATCTCACAAAATTCTAAAACCCTATAGTGAAAAACTTAATACCCTAAGCCAAACTTATTACCCTTAACCAATGGTCAACTTCATATAATGGAATGCACAAGGTCTATCATCTGTGAATTTGACAAACCGCAGAAGTGTGCATACACATTAGGATTCTCAGAAAACTTCAAAATCACCCTTACCACCTCATCATCATCGAACCCAAGCTGTATGAGCTTCTCGCCAACCTTCCACCTCTCGTTCACACCAACAATGGCATCAGCTATCAGTTGGGCATTCTTCATTTGGTCAGCTGAAGATTGTTGAATATGGTCGGCCATCCTCTCCAGTACGTCAAGTTGTTTTCTCTTCCTCCCATATCGCCTTGTGCTTCTCGCACTCGCACCGGCTTCAGAATGTGATGCTTGTCCTTGCATTGCTGGCCCTCCGTTGTTGTCTGGATGTGGAGATATCTCAGACTCATCAAATCCAACTGTAGTGTCTTCTTTCTCTTTGTTAACCTGTTCCTCCGCATCAAAGCCACTAACTGCTACTGCTCCTGTGGCTCTATCCCTGCCAAATATACCCTCTAGCTAGTGAAATAGAGAAAATGGCTTGCCAGGACTGTAGAACTTGGTTGGATGTTCCTGTGAAAATATAAACTGAATATAACAAACTTTTTATGAAGTTCCTGCTAAAAAACTAGTTACAAGAATGAAATTCTGAATAATTTAATAATATACAGAAAAAATGATACTAACAGATAATGAAACTCTTGGAACAATACATGAGAAGATTATGCAACTTTTAATTTCAATGAATATATATATAAGATACTAGAAGGAAAAAATATGGACCACAAATTTAGATGGAATAATACATAAAAGAGCATACATTGAAAGAAAGTTGAGCTAATAAACTCTGCCTCTATTCAAAAGACATAAAATAGATGAATGGCTGAGTCTTGTATAGATTATAGATTCCAGGTTTAAACTGCCAACAATCAGCCCTCTTACTATCTACCACAAACTCCTCCATGAAACCAACAAAAGTGTTAGTCTCTTCATCACTCTACATGCGCCTGTTCTCTATTTTTACCTACCAAAATTAAGATAATCAAAACTGTGCATAAATGATCTAAATTACAATTAATTAACGTAAAACAGGTAGTTGCCATTACAAATAAAATAGCAAAAAATAGCATAAATAGTAAAAATAATAAAATAGGTAGTTGCCATGATAAGTGAAATAGCAAAAAATAACACAAATAGTAAAAATAATAAAACAGATCATTGCTATTACAAATGAAACAATAAAAAATAACACAAATAATAAAAATAATAAAATAGGTAGTTGCTGTTACAAATAATAATAAAACAGCAAACAAGATCACAAATAGGTAGTTGTCATTACAAATGAAGATGTGCTATTACAATGTTTCCCTTCTCAACAAGTCATACAAATTAAAATGCGGCCAACAATACTCAATCGATTACGGTGTTTTTTACACTACTCTTACAACACTACTCCATACGACTTGTACGCCACTCTTCATACATCCCAGTTGCTATGTTGTCACGTCAGTGAGTCCACTCGTTTGTGTTTTCAACCACATCAACCATTCCATCCTGTTCTTCGTCTCCATCAGGCATAAATTCATCCAATATGCTACCTTCCTCCTCCAGATCCATCTCCATACTCTTTCAAATGAAATTTTTGCAGCAAACAAAAGGCAATAATTATCTGAGATTGTCTTTAAAGGGTAAAAGCTAGGGCTTCTTAAGATGGACCACTTTTTCTTTAGTAAACCAAAGCATTGCTCAATGATATTCCTTGCGGAAGAATGAACCCTATTAAAATATTCTTGGTAATTACGCGGTGCACGTGCTCCCTGGGCCCACTCTCTTACATGATATCGAGTGCCTCTATATGGTGTGAGAAACCCAGATCATTTGTGTAACCAGCAAAAACTAAATAGTAATTACCTATAGACAAGTAATGCAAACAAAGCAAGACGTTGGGTGTCGTGAACTCAAGCTAATTATATAGGCTTAACTCCAAAGATGGTATCATTACCGTGGGGTATCTTAAGACTAATACGACGAGTTATTGCATCTCGAAGTACCCGTGAATTAGATGCCGATCCCTCCCATCCACTGAGTACATAGACAAAACCCAACTCCCGGTTACACACTCCTAAGACATTAGAGCAGATTTTACCCTTTCTTGTTCAGTACCTTGCCTTCTCAGACTCGGGGACTGTCACCTCTATATAAATACCATCTAATGCTCCCAAGCAATCTTATCATCCATAAAAAGTTATGATACTCAAATATAGAATCCTTTAGAAAAACATGAATCATACACAACATCGAATAAGCTCTACCTTAGACCTTCTCCATGTGGGGTCTAGACAATCCTCTTCAACTGGTGTAGCCTTGGCAAACAAAATTCTTTGAATCCGTATTACAGCCTTTAAAACTTTATTAAAATACTTACTAACTATCTCACCGGACTTACAAAATCTAACCTGTAGACTACAATTTTTTTTGTGATGCGCTAAGATAATTAAGAAAGTTGTAACCTGCTCCAACAGGCTTACATGACCATCCTCTATAAGTCCTCCTTGAACTTGGAGCAACTCACACAAATTAGCAAAGGCATTTGTGTGTATTCTCAATTCCCAGATACAATTTCTATCACCCTTACCAACAACATGCTCTAAAGCCTCACGTCTAATTTTACTATTCATTCTTCCGCCTAACGATAGTTGGCCACTAGTTCTATCTTTAAAGTAAAAAAATAGCGTAAGCACAAAGAACAACACCAAATCTTCATGGTTGGATCTCATCTCTTCATAAAAAGACACGCATTGCTTAATAATTTCCGACCGCTCCATTTCTTCTTGGCAAAATCATTACATAAAAAAAATACATAAACATTCAAAGAAATCTAACACTACTTGATGCAAAATCTGCTATATCTTCTTAGAACCAAAAACAAGATCAAGACACTGAAACCAAAAGACAGTTAACACTATCTAGGTCTAATCATATATATTGAAGTTTATCAAACTTAAGAATGTGATGCTCTTCTTTGGAACCTTAATTATAAAACCTAGTGGATTTAATTGAAAACTTAAAATGAATTAGTTAATTAAGCATCCACAATTACCATATCAGATGCGTTTTCCTACTACAAGGTTGGCTGATTATTAAAAGAGGCAAATTAAAGTAAGGGCACCACTCACATATAAATTATTAAAGTTGGAGTGTCTAATAGAAGCATTATATATATACAGGGATTCAAATTTTGTCACACGTGACTATAAATTTATGTCATAATAGAGTATATATATAAAGAGAGTATGATATAATAATTAATGAACCGAATTGATCATGTACTTAACAAAATTACATATATCAAGTTTGGTAATATAGAAAAACTTAAAATTTATATATATACCAACCTCAAAAAAAATTCTCGTTACCTGTTTCTATTGAAGTTTACTTCTCAATTTTAAGTTAGTTTTAAGAAAATCAAAGTCTAGCAAAAGCTGGAGTGCCACTACTCTTTAAACTACGACTAACCTAACAAATTCCTCTTCAATACGATTTCAGAAATCACAGTGAGTGCACTATTTATAGCCACAACAATCATAGATTTCACAAAACAATTTACACATTCTCACATCAAACAGACATAAATTAGGCAAACAGAACATCTCAGATTTCAGAATCATAATATGCATAAGAATGAAAATCAAAATAACCAAGCATGACCAAAACCAATTCATAAGAAGCACATCACAAACGAAATTAAAGAAACAAGGCATGAAAACATATACGCATCTATACATCAGAACAAAGAACCAAATCGAAATGAAGAGAGAAAAACCCAGATTCTTTCTATGCATCTAGTTGAACAACGAACAAAATCCACAGAGCATAACTCGCAACATAAAAATTTGACCTAAACCAGTAATGAAATTTGACCCCAACTAACCTAGGTTAACTGTGATGATAACAACGAAGTCTGATGAACTCGACAGCAACAGGGGAGACTTTCTCAACTGGGTTCCTCGGACGTTATCCTATGAAGGAGCAAATGACGGGACAGTCTTTCTCTTTTTGTTTATGTATATATAACTTGGTGTATTACGTGGTACCTTGATAGATGTCATGTACTTCCAAAATTAACTTATGTGCATATATGTATATATGTATATATGTATATTTTGTGTTATCGTATATATCTATGATATAGCTTTAAGTGTTAACCTTGGGAATAACTAAGTGACGTTTCACGAGTAATAGTTTCACCGATCAAGGCTTGTACTAACATTTGTTTATAAAATCCGAGTCTAGAACCAAGTAAGTCCCTACGACGAGTAACACCTGAATGTTTGGCATTGGTCATGACGTGTCAAAAGTTGGGGTGTTACAACAGACCTTCATCAGCTACGCATGAGGCTGGCTCTTCAAAGGCTAAAGCAGCAAAGGGCAAAAGTCCCATGACAAAAGAGGAAACCCCATCTTCTCCTCCTCCTCGTTCGACTTCTCGTCCTCCAAGACGCTCAACCCCTTCCTAACGACCATCAGAAGGTAACAAAAGACCTTTTCTTCACTCTGTCAAAGAACCCATTTACCCTGACCCTGTTGCATTCAAAACCCATTTTGGAAAACACCCCACTCTCATTTTGATCTTCTAAGATTTCTTTCTTGCACGGACTTTGAATTTCACAGAGACGTTGTCTCAAAACGACCTCTATGTTCCTCTTATGTTGCTGATTTGAATTTGTTGGCTGGAAAAGGAATAGACTTTGTTGAAAATTTTCGAGCTTTAGATTGGGAAAGGCTGTTTGAAATTCAACAACCTATTTACCCTGACTTGGTCTGAAAATTTTATGCAAACATGCAATATAGTAAGTGTTCACTCTTATGTTAAAAGCTGTCAAATGCTTTTAAATCATGAAAACATCAGTGAATCCCTTGCTTACACAAATGCAGGAGTTAATGTCTATGTCTCTGAAAAGTGGCATAATCATTTTCGAGTTTCTCACCAAGATGTTCTGGTCAACGTTTGTGAAAACATCTCCCTCATGGATGGTGTTACTCCTACTCATAGAGCTCTAGGTCCTTTCCGTACACAGCTTCACTGTATTATCACACATATCTTGCTGCCCCAAAGTCGATCCTATCAAAGGGTCACCTTTTACTATTCCTTAATTCTGTATGCCATCCTCAACAAAATTCAAATCTCTTTTGCTTATCTAATGATACACCACATGTTTGATTGCATTAATAGTGATAAGAATGTTACACTTTTATATGGAATATGTTTTACTTGTATCTTTGAGTATTTTGCTGTTGATTTGAGCGATGGAACGATGAAAGACAAACGGTCTTATCTCAAGGGTGGTGGTGTAGTAAAACAGACTAAGGAAAAATCCACAAAGGCTGTCAACAAAATAGTTCTTGAGGAAGTTGAAAAAGAAAGTATTTCTCCTCCATCCACTGCCGGGTCATCCTCATCCCATAAATATCTTATTAATGGCATTATCAAAGATGTTTTGCAAGAATTTGTCAATCTCTTAAAATAGATGATAAATTCTAGCAAACAAGCTAAGATATTAGCTCTTTAAAATGAGAATTCTTTTCAACAATTTCAAAGCCGTGTGGAGGTGTTACTTAAATATTTTGACTCCTTGAACAATGACTAAGCTTTGCCCGATTAAGATGAGAATATAGAAAAAAAATTTATTTGTATAAAAGTTTGCATGTTCTAGTGCACTTCTTATTAATTGAAGAGTGGTCCAACTGGGACAATATATAATGGTTAGCAATCACACAAAACATGTTGTGGTGCAAACTTAATTTATGTTTATTTTTCCATAAAAAATTGTCGAAAATAGTTATGTATAGAAATGATGCATATAAAAATGGTAAAATGTATAGCACCCTATCTATTGAGTGGGTTATGCTCAAGTCATAACAAACATTGGCCATAATATTACAAATTATCCTAACATCTTATTATTTTCACACACACACACATATAATATAATTTACGTAAATAAAAGCATGTAATATATACACTTGATCTCATGAATAATATCAAGGTACAAGATATACACACAAGTACAAAATGACACAGTATATGTAAACAGAAAAAGAAATTCACTTGTGCTAGTGTATTTTATCGGTACATTGGTGTATATTAAATCTGCATCATCAAAATATTAATTTAAAAATATAGATGGATGAGATTTTTTATGTAACATCTGTTTATAATGAAGAGTATCGTAAGGTGTGTACTAAATTTTGTGTTAATTGAGATATGATTGTATGAAGATTACAGCCTGCTACCCTTTGGCATAGGCTTCCTTTGTTGGCGGCTTGGTGGATGGTTCCTTGGATGGCTTCCCTTTTGTTTTGGTTTTTTTTTTTGTCATGACCTTTTGTTTTGATTTGGCTGGTTCCTTTGTTGCAAGGCTAATAGACCTTTTTGGTGCATCATTTTTTTTGTATTAATTTGAGGGTAATGGCTGATTTTCAATACATCATTTTTGTATGATTTTTGGCTAGTATTGTTTTAGGGGACTACAAACTGTGGAACCATAATTGTTAAATTTGGCATCTTTTTCTTTATTGTTTTTTATGGTTCATAGTTTAGACTGAGAAACCCAACCCGCAGACAAAAAATGGAACTAAGCATTACACATCTACTAACGTAAAGAAGTAAAGAACCGTACCACACTCTCCTTCTTCATAAAGTAGTATTTTAGTACTCTATATTTGGGACAAATCTTAATTTAGTCTCTAATATTTCAAACACTATTTTCATTTCAAAAAATTTAAACAGGTTCAATGTAGTTTTACCATTAAATTTAACACTAATAGTTAACAAAAGAGTAAAGTATTGTTTTTGTCCCTAACGTTTGGGGTAAATCTCAAAATTGTCCCTAACGTTTCAATCGTCCTATTTACGTCCCTAACGTTTTAAAATTGACTCAATGTTGTCCTGCCGTTAGGGATCCGTTAATAAAATTAACAGCGGGACAAAATTGAGACGATTTTGAAACGTTAGGGACGTAAATAGGACTAAAACATTGGGGACAAAAACGATACATAGAAATAAATTTTAATTTTATTCTTCAATAATATCAATTTGTTACTGTACATAGTATTCAATTATTTTTAATCATATTTACACTTAATTACCTTATTTTCATTCTAAATAAATTTATTTTTTTAATTTTACACTTAAAGTAATGTATTTTTTATAAATAAATAAATTTTACACTTTTATTCTAAATAAATAATGTAATGTGATTAGAATGAAGTGTAAAACTAAAAAAAAATATAAGTAATGTGATTAAGTAATGAAAGTAAAATTACATTATTTATTTAGAATGAAAGTATAAAATTTATTTATTTATAAAAAAATTATATTACTTTAAGCGTAAAATTAAAAAAAAAATTAATTTATTTAGAATGAAAATAAGGTGATTAAGTGTAAATATGATTAAAAATAATTGAATACTATGTATAATAAAAATTGATATTATTCAAGAATAAAATTAAAATTTATTTCTATGTATCGTTTTTGTCCCTATTGTTTTAGTCCTATTTACGTCTCTAACGTTTCAAAATCGTCTCAATTTTGTCCCGCCGTTAATTTTATTAACGGATCCCTAACGGCAGGACAACATTGAGTCAATTTTAAAACGTTAGGGACATAAATAGGACGATTGAAACGTTAGGGATAATTTTGAGATTTACACCAAACGTTGGGGGCAAAAATAATACTTTACTCTTAACAAAATGAGTGATATGGACATTAATAACATTACTAATTAAGTCATATCTTCTGTCATGTGTTAGAAAAATATATCCAAAACCTTTTTATAATATTTTTTCTCAATTTTTTTATACAAAATTCCAAATCCTAATAATCAATCATTAACACTTCAAAATCAAAAGAAAAACTTTTATATTAGTGACCGTTGGTGGATCGATATTACTTACATACTAAAATCGAAGGCTATTGGCTATTCTATATGCGAATTATTTGTATCAAATTCAATGGTGGGACAACATAAACCCGCTTAAATATTTTTTGGGATTGAAATAGGAGATTTGAAAATTTTTTTGGATTGAAATATGGTGTTTGAAACATTAGGAACCAAATTAGGATTTGACCCAAATGTTGAGGACCAAAATAATATTTAATCCCATTAAACAAACTAAATAGGATTCTCATGGAAAAATTAATACCCAAGGTGGCAGAGACGGACCTGAAGGGAGCGAATAGTGGCTTCGACCCCCTCTCCCCAAAACATTAAGGAACTATATTTATATATGAGATATGTGCTCAAAGAAATAAAAAATATTGTATAATTTAGTAGTTTTTTATGTATTATTTTTCGTTATTTGATAGATTTATATCTCAATTATTGAAATCACAAATATTTTCTACTTAACCAATTTAATATCATACTCTTAAGTCTTTGTGTCTTTCAAAGATGGGTTTAGTTTGGCAGTGATTGATCACCACTAGATTAGGACACCAAGGTGGGGACGGCAGGCTAGTTTTTTTGTTTTTGGGAAGGGTTGTTTTACCTGAAAATGATAGATTTTTACAAATAAAAAAAATTCATTACCGAGTCCGGGTTCTTTAAACCGGCTGGTCACCATTTTTTCTAACTATGTTATATACAATCTTCCCATTGATAAAAAAAATTTCCACCACAGTCCCATTATTATTTAGTGATCGAAGTCTATTTACAATGCCTCACCATTTTGGGTTGATAGACAAATGGCCCATCAACTTCCAGCCGTTAAAGCCATACCTTCTAACACTAGTTTCTTATTAGCTTCAACCATGAAGCACACAGCCGATCTACCATTTCTATGATTTTATTATATAACTAAGGATATTTTAGGTTTTCTATCCATCATTATATGACAAAGACTTGACTGCCAACCTGAGCAAACCTGTTATATTACTGTACCAAAAAATTAATTGGTGTATGTGAAAGTTTTCCTAAACAAAATGTTAGGCGCATTCAAGAACTTTTAAGTTTTAACAATTAAGTCTAATCAAGCTCTTAAAAATAGCAATTCACTCATGCCTCTCTCTCTTTCTCTGATAAATTATATTTTATTATTTTAAATTAAAAAGGTATGGAATTTATTAATAAACTTATGCAATTTTAACTTAATTAACTAAGTTTTTCGAATCTTATTTTTGATAAAGTTGTGTGTGAAAAATATGCTTTTTGTGCTCCTAATTATTAATTTTTTTAATCTCTTTTTATGCCATTTGATGTCGTAATGAAATTTTTTTAAATGTTTTAGGGTTAAAGTACATCAACGAATTCAAAGAATAAAAAAGAATAAAGCAAAAAAGCGAAATTGGGAAGTAATTCTGAAGGAAAGCTTCATAGTAGCTCGCTTAAGCGAGATTCGAACGTGAGCGACGTTTTTTCGTTGAAGCGAGATTCTTGTGGGAGAACCATTTCCTCGTCAGAGGAAGATTTTCACGTGTGCGGGCTTTTCTCGCATGCTTGAGGTCGGATCACGTGTCTTGATTAAGGAAGCACATGTATTCACATTTTGGACTTTCCAATGGTCCCAGCAGCTGTGTGAAATGATATTTAGAAGCCAAAACTTGGAGAAGAGAAATACACTACAACATACACACTCATTTTTCTTTTTTTGAGGGTTTAGGATCTTGATTTCTAGAGACATAAGCTTCAACATCTCTCTAGAATTTAAGGGTTTCTTATGAATTTATCTCTTATTATTAGGTTTTAGTTTATTTAATTGTGGGTAAAGTATACGTTTTGTATAACGACCAAATTCCCAATACGTCATGATCATACTGAAAACTGAGCGCTACTAACTTGATTTCTTAGACTTAACTATTACTTATTATTAAGCTTGTAATCGTGTTAGCACGAGATCGATTTTTCTTGGAAACTTTCTCCTTTTTACGTGAAAATCTTGATACGAAAATGACGGGTCTCAAAAAGCTTAAACATTCACATACAGAATTATAGAAAACCAATGAGTAAAGTAGCAAGTAAGATAAGTATAATAATGCACATCACAAACATTATAAACAAGAGTCATACAGAAGTCAAGTCATTGCACCAACTTATACTGCTTATTACTGTATATATACATACAGATATATAACGCTTCGGGCCCTGACCCATAAAAGAAGCCCCTAATCTAGAACTCGAACTAACCTAGCTAGTCTGTATAACTCCTTATCTTTCGGTGAATCTACCCAAAAGTGAGAGTCCAAACCAAAATTTCTATGATAAGCTGAAGGTGCCTCCCAAAATATACTACCAGCTCCTTACTGTTCCTGATCAATCGTTACAGGCAAAAGATGAGATTTCTATCACTTTCATATCCTGTAGTGGGTCCTATTTACATCTGAAGGGGAAGAAAGAAGGGGTAAGAACTGGGAAGTTCTTAGTAGGGTCGGGGTGGATAATTAGGTTCATTTTATTTTAATCCTTAGTTGACAGCAACACACCACAAAACACAGACAAACTTCAACAAAATATGGCAAGTAATTCACTCAGAAGTCAATTAACCAAAAAGCACACATACACGTTCATAAAATTTCACAACATAGAGATATGCACAAACAAGTATGATGCATGTCTAGTCCTATACAGGCCATGAGCTCATGTGTCAGTTTGTTGTCCGATTCTCGACACTGATTCTGAGATAAGCGATTCGTCGCCGTCCCTATCTCAGCCAACGTCCCGTCCATGAGCGTTACACATCGCTGTCCTCATGGAGAAACCTTCCTTTTGGTCTTCAGTGAGCGTTACGTATCATCGTCCCCACTGAGCGGTTATAGTGTCAAGTGAGCGATACGCATCGCCGTCCCCACTAGACACTTGGCACTAAGGCCCTAACAGCACTCAATTTCTTTTCAATCTTTGCTCTCTACTTTACAGCGGCAGAGATCCCTTTAATTAATACCTTCTTCTCTATCTGCTCTATTGTGGTAGACGTTCATTAAAAATCTTTTCAGTCACTGCTCTTTGCTCTCCTTTGGCAGAGATCTTTTTACTTAATACATCCTTCTCTTTTCGTTCTTTTTCTTTTCTTTTCTTTCTCATATTTCTCTTTTATTTTCTTACTTTTTTCTTTCTCTCTTTTTTTCTTTTCTATCACTCCATAATATAAATTATCTTCGCATTATTCCCTCGCCTTTCCCTAAGTGTCTTATGGAAAAGAATTATAAAGTATTTTAATTAAGTCTGCGTTCTCTAAAACTTTTAAGATCACAATGTTTGCTCTTCGCTGACTTATGATAATATTAATAATATCTTTACTAGATAGTATTTTTAATAAAATAATAATAACAATAATATAAATAAGATATTTTAAATAATAAATAAACAATATTTATAACTATTCTTAAAAACTTAGTTTCGTAAAGCTTTTATTCTTAAAATCTTGTTGTCTATGTTTTAAACTTCAAACTTTTAAATATTTTATTTTTAACTCAACATTTTTACAAAATTATATTTAAAACCTCACTTATCTCAATATTTATAAAAGTAACCTTGAACTTTTATAAAATATCTATTTTTACCTTGTATTTTATTTATTACCTAAAATACCCAAAAACTTATATAATTACAAATTGTACCTCAATTTCTATATACAAATACAATGTTACCCTTCAAAAATAAAGTTTAAATACTAATCTTCCTCTTATACCAAAACCGAAACCCTTAACCTTTTTCTTTTAAAATATTACTTATATTCTAATCTTCGTAACTTTTAATTTAATCTCTCGGCCATCACACCTCACCAATTTATACTTTATTCTCAACGTTATTCCAGCCCAAAAATGATCAAAACACCTCAACTAGCCGTTTATACATAGCCAAACCACAATCTCAAGCAAACAACAATAATTCAACATAAACTCATTCAAACTCAAACAATAATCAACCAAATCAATATTCACTTATCAAATTCACATTTGATTATTATAAACTTACTAAACCCTACCTTCGTACGAAATTAAAATACTCGAAACTCTAGAGAAGCCTTCTAACTGAGCTGCCAAAAGAAAAAATGTCAGAAATCGTCTGTATCTCCTAGAACTCCAATTGGTCGAACTCGAGAAAAAAAGGAGCTATGTCACCGTCGATTTCTACTGAACAAAAGTAACACCAACGTATAAAGAAGGAGGATACGAACACTTTTACCGGATTAAATTTTTTGTTAGAGTTACAAATCCCAAAAATTAAAACTGAAAGTTCGGTGGGAGTCACGATTTTTTTCATACAGCTTCGGTCTCTCACTCTCACCATTAGTGAAAGAAAAATGGAATCAAAAGAAGCTGGGTGATGATGATTGAATGTGATAAAAAGAATTAGATGTCTTGGTTTTTATATATATACACATATGTATATTGCCGTCACGCCACGTTCATATATATGCACATATATATACACATATGGTTATTCATATATATGAATGATTGTGATTAATGCAATAAAAATGTGATCCACGGTAAGCTATATATATATATATATATATATATATATATATATATATATATATATATATATATATATATATATACCAAATTTTCATTTCTTTTTCTTTGGTTTTGCTTCCGTAATGGCTTTCGGCCAAAAAGAAAGAAAAAATATTAATATAATAATGATCATATAGTAAATATAAAGATAACAATGCTAATATAATTATAATAATAATATATATAAGATTAAATATATATAAATTACTAATATAAATAACATTAATAACTTAGAAATTAAAAAATATTTAATAAAATTTTAGTAATTCTAAACTCATCAAAAAATATTGATAATTACTTATACATATTGGTAAAAGTCGGACTTGATAATAATATTAATATTATTATCTAAGCTCCATTATCATTAGAGCAAGTAAAATAAATAAATAACATAATAATAAAATTATATTATCATTTATTTTACTTCAGGGTTCGAAGTCGGCTTGTCTAAATAAAATTGATCACTTTTAAAATATTATTTAAAAAAAACTCGCGATAGTACAAAAATTATAGTTGTTACATTTTGTCTCTAAAGTTTGGCAAAAGTTTCAAAAATATTCCTAAGTTTTATTTATTTTAATTTTGTCTCAAAATTTTTTTATTTGCATCAAATATACACTCGACGGCTAAATTTTCAAAAATTTAAGACCAATCTAACAATAATACATGAAAATTATGTTTGATTTGCTTGTGTTGAAGGTTGTTCTTATGAAATTGTTGTTGAATTGGTCCTAAAATTTTTTAAAAAATTAGTCATTAGGGCAATTTTTGAAATTTTTGTCAAACTTTAAGAATAAAAAGTATACTTTACCTTTTAATTGTAGCTCTTAGTTTGTAACTTCTTGTTTTGCGACTCTAGTTTCTTAGAATTTCTCGTTACTTCCTCTAATTTGCTATTTTAGTTTATGAACTCTAGTTGAATTCTCAATTTTTTTTAATGAATTTGATGTTTTATGCTTTATTCTTACTTGAATTGTTATTGTCAATTTCTTATATTGGATAGTTATAGTTTTTCATTATTCTTGCAATTTATGAAGTTTTGTTTATATGTCTTTCAAGTGTTTGATAAGATGCTTGACTTAATTAGAGAGTAGATTATCTCTTTCTTGGCTTGGGATAGAAAAATTGGGTGACCTTGAGTCATTAATATCCAAGTTGATTGATAATTTAAAGATATTAATTAATTTTGTTTCTGCTAACGCTGATATTATACTAATTCAATTAGTAAGTCAGTTAGGATTTTGAATTAGGGTTAATTAAGACAAACTGACTTTTTTCAACTTGTAGAGATTGACAAATTGGATTTATTCTTTGTAATTATCATGTTGTGGTTTGTAATAAGGATAGTGATCCTTAACCCTTGTCAAGATCTTTTTAGCATTTGAATTTATTTTCTTTTTCTAGTCAATTGCCTTAATTATCCTTAGTTTAATTTCTCTTGATATTTAATTATTACTTATTTCTTTAAATTCTTGCTATTTAAATTTCTATCAATTATGAACAAACGCTCGATTTATCCATAGCCAATGATTAGGCATTCGATTGTAATTTCAAAAGAGAACGACTCAGAATTAAACTCCAGTTATTGTTTTAAATTTGTGACATCTTTTTAACTAAACTTTAATAGTGTTAATTATTGTTTTAGAACTACAATGAACTTGAGCATTTTTTAAATTTGTGATTATTTTAATCCAGTATTTAGCGCTCATCAAGTTTTTATCATCGTTGGTTAAAAAATTACCATATGTGTTTGTTATTAGCTATTGTTAACATGTGAATAATGTGAAAATCTCACTTTTTATTTATTTTCTTGTCTTTGCTAGTAGTTAAAAATTTGTCTTTTTTTCTCCTTGATATCTTTTTATTTGCTTTTTTTAATGAATTCTCATATTTTTTTTTTGTATTGTTGTAAAAATATTGTTGAACATGAAAAATTCAATGGCGATTTGTATAAAGGAATGAATTATGAATTGATGGAGGAGGCTTACATTCAAGAACAATCTTCGTGACATCAACCTCCTCCACCCTACTATGATCACAATCCATCCTATGGTGCATATTAACTCAATGATTATAGTGTTCTTTGCTATGGTTATGAACCTTAACCACCATATTCATATAATTTTCACTTTCAATATTGTCTTTAACTACAGTACTCTCAAACTCCATCCCACTACCACATTTTACCTCTATGGGACGACCCAAATCCATATCTACCTTATCATCACCACCTTTAAGGCTGCGTTTATTTATAAACATATGACATTGAGACAGGAACACAGAGATACAAATCGTGTTTGACAGAAGAGACATTGTGTCCAAAGATAATGAATTAGTTTATTTTGTGTCCATCCTGACAGGAAGTACACAGAGACACTAACAAAAAATAAAACTTATTTTTTATTTCTTTATTATTCTTAATTTTTTGTAATTATATTTTTTATCTCAAATTTTTTGAATGAAAAAAAGAGAATAAATTAGATTTTCATAATTTGTTCTAATTTATCACCAAATAGAATACAAGAACACAAAATTTTGTGTCTCTATCATTTGTGTCTTATTCTCAATGTCTTGTCTTGTCCTATTCTCAGAAAAAAATGCAGCCTAAGAGCCTTATGAACAATCACCCTTTGAACCACAATAATTTCAACATCCTTACTCTTATAATCCTCTTGAGATACTACCTCCCATACACCATGACTTTCTCCAACATGACCAACATTCTTTTCCATCACAACCCTTCATAGAAAAAGTTTTTCAATTGTTGATCCAAGAACAAAAACAACTTTAATCTATCTTTTAAGGACGAGACGAGCAATAGAATCACCTCAAGGAATTTATGGACTATATTGCTGCAAGCATACTTACCATCTCTTCTCTTGTACTATCATTGGACGAATGTGCGGATACATAGTCAACCGAAGAGAGTGGAGTGAGAGAAAGTTTGGAACTTCAAGTGAAAGAAAAGGAGTTGATGGATGAATTACAATAACAAGAAGATGTTGAGCGTATTGAATCAAAAGAAGTGGTTAAAAAGTTAGGAAGTGTTGAGCAAGAGATGAATTCTATCATTAAGAATACTTTTGCACCAACCAATGACCTTGATGATCTTTTTAAATATTCTTCTGTTGGGTAAGAAAGCGATATTGAAGAGAGATGTACACAACTTGCATAACATAATTTGAGCAATGAAGATGATGGGGAAGAAGTCGACAATCAAGAGGTAGAGGTTATCATAGAAGAGTTAAAGGGAGTGGAAATCACATTGGCAAATCCTTTGAAAATCTCCCTAGCTAAGTCACCATCTAACATACAGTTTGAGTGGATAAAAATCTTATATCTTTTGGACATTATTGCATGAGGATATGCTAATGTTTAAGTGTAGGAGATTGATAAACTACATTTTATCATTCTAAATTGTGTTAGAAAGCATACATTTTATCAACGAACTTACACAATTTTTGCTTAATTAATTGATTTTTTCGAATTTTGTTTTCGAAGAAGTTATATATGAAAAATATGCTTTTCGTGCTCGTAATTATTAATTTTTAATCTCTTTTTATGCCATTCGATATCGTGATGAAAATTTTTTAAGTGTTTTAGGGTTAAGGTTTATCAACGACCTCAAAGGATAAAAATGAATGGAGCAAAAAAGTGAATTCAAAAAATAATTTTAAAGGAAAGTTGTTTGGCAGCTTGCTTAAGAGAGATTCTCACGTGTGCGAAGTCGGATCACGTGCCTTAATTAATGAAGCACGTGCATTCACATTTTGAACTTCTCAACAGTTGTGTGAGATAATATTTAGAAGCCAAAACATGGAGAAAGAAAATACACTACAACATACACACTTATTTTTCTTTTATTGAGGGTTTAGGACCTTGAATTTTAAGGAAGGAAATCTAGCTTCATTCTAGAATTCAAGGGTTTCTTACGAATTTATCTCTTATTTTTAGGTTTTAGTTTGTTTAATTGTAGTTCTTTGTTTGTAATTTCTTGTTTCGCTACTCTAGTTTTCTAGAATTTCTTGTTACTTCCTCTAGTTTGCTATTTTAGTTTATAAACCATAGTTGAATTCTCAATTTTCTTTATTGAATTTGATGTTTTATACTTTATTCTTACTTACTTGAGTTGTTATTATCAATTTCTTGCATTTGGTAGTTATAGTTTTTCATCATTCTTGCAATTTATGAAGTTTTGTTTATATTCCTTCCAAGTATTTGATAAAATGCTTAGACTTAGTTATAGAGTAGATTATCTCTTTCTTAGTTTAGGATTGAAAAATTGGGTGGCCTTGAGTCATTAATGTCCAAGTTGATTGATAATTTAAACATATTAATTAATCTTATTTTTGTTAACACTAATTTTTTACTAATTCAATTAGTAAGTTAGTTACCACTTTTGGATTAGGGTTAATTAATTAAGCCTAATTGAATTTTCTCAATTTGTAGAGGTTAACGAATTGGCTTTGTTCTTTGTAATTATTATGTTGTGGTTAGTAACAAGGATAGTGATCCTTAACCCTCAATCTTTACCAAAATCTTTTTAGCATTTCAATTTACTTTCTTTCTTTAGTTAATTTCCTTAATAGTCCTTTGGTTATTTTTTCTTGATATTTAGTTATTTTTTACTTCTTTAAATTCTTGCTATTTAAATTTTTGTCAATTGCAAACAAACTTTCGATTTACCTATAATCAATGATTGAGCACTCAATTGTAATTTTACGGGAGAATAACCCAGAATTACTTTTCCGATTATTGTTTTAAATTTGAGACATCTTTTTAACTAAATTTTAACAGTGTTAATTGCCTGTTTAAACCTACAATCTACTTGAATTTTTCTTAAACTTGTAAATTTTTTAAACTAATGCCTTTTTCTTATTGTCATGAACACCTTGTTCTTTCTTTGATTTATTTTGTTGCATTGTGCTACATTGAAAGGGCTTTGAATATATTATATATACGAAGAAAAAAAAGGATAAAGTATGTTTTTGTATTTAAATATTTTAAAAATTTTAAAATTATTATTATAATGTTCAATATTGGTATTTGATATTTGAATAATTTTTTTGGTATTTAACTTTTAAGTTTGTATTTGAATGAGCTAATAATAGTTTGGTTGATGTAGTACTGATATAGGAGCTTCACCAACAAGTGGAGTAATTTGAGCAGAAGTACAATGACCTTCTTGCGTGAATAGGAGGAGCCATTGCTATCATCTTGAACCTGACAGAAAAGTTAGAGTAGCTAGATTACGAGAGCAGATGGAGGTGTACAACGAGTAGATGCAGGCTGGAGGTAGCAGCACTATTGATACTAGCGACAACGCTATTGGTGGGGCACTAACATCAGCACCTACTCCGCTGTCTCAATAGGTAGAAGATGACGATGACGATGACGATTATTGTATTCTACTTTTCTGATATTTTATTATATTCAGACTATTTATTTTTAATAAAATATATTGTTGATTTCTGTGCTAATTTTCTTAACAAGTGTTTTAATTTGACTACTAGTTGTGGCTTAACTGTGCCAAAAAACTACTGTCAAATTTACTGGCGGATAAATTTGACTGTAATTTGGTGCCAAAACACGTGATATGGCACCAAATTTGATGTCGGAATAATCAGACAGTTATTAGCAACTCAGGCTCAACACATTCATTGAAAAAATCGACGAAAAGTCTATCGATAATTAGCATCAGGCAAAATAATCCGCCGGTAAATAATTTTTGGCACGTTTATACCATCAACTTCAAGAGATGGTAAATTCGACGGTACTCCATATTTTTCTTATAGTCAAATATTTAAGAAATTATTCTCTGAGTCTTTATGAAAATGGTACTCTAAACAATATCCCAAAAAGGTGAGAAAGAAGAGGGGGTGGTGGAGTTGAAAAGGTATGATCGAGGGTGGTGGGAGGTTCAGCCATTGAGGAGAAGAAAGAAGAAGAGGGGAGGAGTAAATGACGTCCTTTAAGTGCAAACAGCAAAACGACGTCATTAATCGTGCCATATCATCTCTCTGGTGACGGAAATAGATGGAGGAGCCAACTTGAGTCATGTCTTAAAATTTCATGGTACAATTTAGGTCAATTAAAAATTAGAGGGCTAAATTGAGTCGGGGTCAAATTTTAGGGGCTATTTTAAGTATTAACTCAGAAAAGGTCTTACTTTCCTACTAATACTTGCAAAAAATATATCAAAATCTGATCTTTAAATATATACTTTATATCTAGTTATTTTTGTCATTTATTAAATATTTTGGTGATTTATTTGTCATTTATTTCTTTTCGACATATTTTTTTGTTAGGGATATGAATTTTCAAACTGGTCCCGCTACACATTTAAGCGTTTTTGTTAATCAAGTCTAACTAACTTAGTACAAATCCAACAAAAATTACTCACACAACGTGCGCGGAAATTATACATTTTTTCTTTTTCACGTTGCTTCTTCTTTACGCATTTCCTTCTCATCGTCGTTTTTTTGTTGTTGGAGGATGAGTGATGCGTGCGCATCTTTACTGTTTTTCCCTATTATTTTCTAGTGATTTATTAAGAAGTTCTGTTAATTAATCAATAAATTTAAGGTTAGAATGAATATTACTTTTATTTGTTGAATTTGATTGATTACAGGAAACTTTGAAGGAAAACAGAAAGAAACAGAAAAAAAAGATGAAACAGAAGGCCCCTTGGAAGCAGAATGCTTTCTATTAAAAATAGAAAGCTCACAGGAGACAGAAACCCTCACGTAGAACATAGAAGAATTGGCGTACAATGCCAAAAGGGGAGATGTACGTATGCACAAGAAGGAGACTTCAGCCGGTATGTGTAAGGACAGGTCTGTGCATACGCACAAATTCAAGTTTTACGTTGTATGTAGAAATTTTCACGCACAACGCAGGAAGTATGCGTATGCATACCTACATGCGTACACACAACATGGAGATTTTAGCGAGTGTGTGCATGCACACATATGTGCGTACGCACAAATTAGTTTTCATGCACAACGTGAAAATTTCACATACAACGCCAAGGCAAGCTAAAGGCCTAAAGAAAACCTTTTAGAACCTTAATTCAAGACCTTCTGCTTTTCAAATTGTAAATCTTTGAAGAATCATTCACAAGCTCATTAAATGCGGATAGTTATTAAAGATCACAAATAATCAAGAAGGAATTAATGTTAGGAGTTCTGTTAGTTTTATGAATTAATGCAATGGCTTTTCTATTTTAATTTATGCAATTAATTCCTCTTTAAGAATGATTTTCGTTACTTCATCTAAAAAAGGTTGAATGTGTTGGAAACAATTCATCTCTGATTTGAATTTTCTTAATCTCTTGGAAAATTGATTAAATGAATTGAGCTTGAAAACCGATTCTCATGATCTGTAAGTTTTGAAATCGAACTGGTAAGTGATATAGAATCAACCCAGGCTAAACTCTTTGGAATTGTGTGGTTTTAAAAATCAGAAACGTTATTCAACTCTTTTCTTGATTAAATGACTAAGGAATTAGCATTTAATTGGATTAAAGAGAAATTAAATCATCAAGGGATTGGGGTTTAATTATTAAAAATTTGCCATGAAAGAATTATTGCATGATTGGAATAGAAAGTGAAAAGCTTAATTCTGCCGACTAACATCTCTGAAACCTTAATTTTTTCAATTATACATCACTTCTCAACTCACCGTTTGCTTCTGTTTTTGTTTCGATACTTGCTGTTTATGTTTAAATCCATTTTAAAACCCTAATTTGCTAGCCTGACTAGATTTATTGATTGAATTTGATTGCTTAATTCTTTGTTTCTCGTGGAATCAACCCATGTACTTGCCGGTGTTTTCTGAATTGTGAAATCCGGCCATCAATGAGGAGGAAGAAGAAGAATGAGAACCAGAATATAAATGCACATATACAAATTTAACTTAGTTAAATTTATTTAACAAAAAAACTAATTTATCTCATATTTCTATCTTTAAATACTATTTTAATAGTTTATTTAAATTTATATAAAAATACAATGTTAAAACATCATGTATGTAAAAAGCGAAAGTAGAAGTCATTTTCCTAATTAATATTATAGGGATAACAAGAACAATTATTTATGCAAGAATCGGGGCAAGAATCTTTACGAACATCATCACACTTGCACAACTTCAAATCATCCTCATCATAATCCTGGCAACTACAATTTTTGCAAGATCGATTGCATGAAACATCAATACCTGAACACATGCAAATAAGAGTCGTCTCTCTTTGTGATGAAGAGTAATAACTTGTAGCGCCATTGTTGAACATTTGTGTTGTGATCTTGCTTGGATCAAGCTTCTGCTGGTGATGGCGACTAGTTTCAATAGTTGCTGAAAATCCCATCATGATGAGAAACAAAATAACTTCTTTTACCAACATATTGCTTTTCTCGTATTACCGCTTAACTCAATCTTCCTTTCCCCGTTTCATTTATAATGTTTTGTTGTAGGCTATTGAACATGTGAAGAGGTAATATATTACATTACTCTATTCATTGGTCAAATTGAAGAGGCAAATTCCAGAATAATAAAATGAAATTGTTGGAAAAAATAGTAAAACAAATTAAACTGAGATAAAAAGTATGATTTTCAAACTTTCATTGAAAATTAATCTAAATAAAGGTTTATTACATTAATATTATAATAAGAGTCTACTTTTAGGGTTTGTATAAAATGACCACAACAACTTTATTCGAATTAAATATGCTACATTTTAATAAATTATTATATTTTATTAAATGAAAAATATCACAGACTGATATAAAAAGAGTATTGATTTATTATAATAAATATAGAATATCTTAGTATATAAATAAATATCTTTTAATATACAATATTTTAAATGACAACGTAATTTTTTAGTTTTAAATAAATAAATATAAAATATATAAATACTAATTAAGACAAATTATTATGCAACAAAATTTTTATAATATTAATAAATATATTAAAATAATATTTTAAATGGTAACATAAAAAATATAAAATAATTAAATTTTATATTATATTTTTTTTCAAAAGCAGAATATAATATTATTAATTGGAAGATTAAACAACAAATGGAGTTGGTCCAACTTTGGACAGCACAATAAAAGAAACCAGAATGAGACACTCCCACTTAATATATTTTAAAACAACCAAAACTAAAATTCAGTAGTTACTTTATCCATGTAATGTCCTTGTAGCAAATTCTTCTTCCATCTTATCTGCTATAGGAGAAAACTTCAAAAGGTGAGAAGCTCTTATCTTCGAAGATTTTCATATTACGCACTTTTCAGATTTGTCAGAGGGTGAAAGCCATCTTTGTTATTTTCCTATTTCCTCCATCTTCTCCCATCATCCTTCCGCTTACATGCATCCACCATTTCTAGAATATGCCGTCATCTCCTGCCATTTCTGATGGTTGGATCCTTGCTAAACACCATACCTATCTTGATTGAGGACAAGAGGCCAAGCAGTGGGTCACCGATTCAGAAGGATTTGGGCATCTAGGGCATTGTGACAGAACTGTTGGGAATCGGCGGTTTAAGTTCCACCGCATTGGAAGACCATTGTGAAGGGCGCGTCAGAGGAAATTTTTTGCTTTAGGAGGGCATTGAATCCTCCAAAGTGCTTGCCATATTTGTTTCTGCTGACAAATTTCTGGTAGCAATTCCGGTGGATCGGGGAGCATTCTAAAGGGATAGGTGTAACCAGATTGAATAAATTACTGTCCATTTTGCTCTGCTAGCCAGGTTAGCAAATCCTCCCCTTCGCTTATTAGAGTTTGTAGAATAATCTATGCAATATCTGGCTGAAATGTGCTTCTATAATATCTCTTCGCCATTGTTTGTTGTGGTCTATTAGTTGTGAAACCCATTCAATTTAGTTGCTGAGAGTAGCATTGTTGTGAATTGAGCTAGGATCCACCTGTTTTAACCATCTATCCTCAATGACCCTGACTTTGTCACCTCGTCCTATCTTCCATAGACAGTCTTCTTCGAAAATTTTCCGCCCTTCCAAAATACTGCGCCACCCCCATGACGGATTGTAGCCTATCTCTGCTCTTAGAAAGGAAGTGTATTTAAAGTATCTGCTTTTTAGAACTTTGCTCAATAGAGAGTGAGGTCGAGAGATAATTCTCCAGCCTTGTTTTCCTAGCATAGCTAGATTAAAGGCTTTCAAATCCTTGAAATTCAATCTCCCTTGAGTATGAGGTCTACAGATTATATCCTAACCAATCCAGTATTGTCTTCTTTCATTCTGCTTTTGTCCCCACCAGAATCTCATTATCATATGCTGTATTTCCTCTATAAGAGTCTCAGGTAGCTTGAAACACCCCAACATATATATCAGAATGGCAGTGGCTACGGTTTTAATCAATGTTTCTCTGCTGCTTGCTGATAAGAGGGATTTTTTTCAACGCTATAATTTCTTCGCCACCCGATCTTTAATATAATTGAAGGTTACTTTCTTCAATCTCTGTATCACTGAGGGTATACCCAAGTATTTATCTTGGTTCTCAACATGGGAAATATTGAGAATATCAGATAAATTATCTCGAGCTTCAGGGTTGGTATTTTTGGTGAAAAATAAGGATGACTTTTGTAGGTTAACCACTTGTCCACTCACCTCACTATAAGATTGTAGAATCTTGGCTATGTTAGCACATACTTGGGTTGTTGCCTTACCGAATATAATTGAGTCATCTGCAAAGAATAGATGGGTAATGTAAGGACATCTATAGTTCAAATGAATTCCAGTAATCTCAATCCTCTGTTCTCCTCTGTGGAGCAGATGGGAGAGTCCCTCTGCACAGAATAAGAATAGATAGGGAAAATGGGGTCGCCTTGTCACAATCCCCTATATGACATAAAATAACCATGAGATTGTCCTTCCACAGTAACAGAGTAGAAAACGGTCGTTACACATTCCTTCATCCACTCCACCCACCTTCTACAAAAATCCAATTTCTCCATAATAGCCCAAACGAATTTCCATTCAACCCGATCGCAAGCTTTACTCATACTTTCAATGCTAGTTGTTCATCCCCAAACCTCTTATTCTTCAAGAAGTGCATAAGTTCGTAAGCAATCAATACATTGTCACTAATGAGCCAACTTTTTATAAACGCACTTTGATTATCGCTAATAATTCTATTCATGGTATGTTATAATCTATGCACCAGAATTTTAGAGATAATTTTATAAAAAATAGTACTAAGACTGATTGGCCTCACCTGGTTCAGTTTACTATTGTTGGGGCTTTAGGAATTAAGCAAATGCACGTATGATTGAAGGCTTTAAGAACCTTCCCTCACTCAAAGAAGCTATGAACAACATTGAGAACATCCTCTTTAATAGTATCCCAGAAAAACTGATAGAATTTTGCAGTGAATTCGTCCTCTCCAGGTGCTGTGAGAGGATTAATAGAAAAAATTACATCTTTGATTTCTTGATCTGAGACTGGTCTAGTTAGACTTCGATTAGTATTGTTATCTACCCTTCTATTCAACCCCTCTAGCTCCTCAGTCGGTTCCTTTGGGTTAGTAGTAGTAAATAGGTTTTCAAAATATTGCTGTAAAATACTAGTTATTTGTTCTGGAGTAGTACCAATGTCACCCGAATCATTTTCCAGCCTGTGTAACTTGTTTTTACTGCTCTGCATACAAAATTTGGCATGAAAGAATTTTGTGTTCTTATCACCCCAATGCAACCACTGTACCCTGGACTTTTCTTTCAAGAATCTTTCCTCTCTCTTATATTCATCTTCCAGTTCTGCCTCTAAGAACCGAATCATAGTAGTGTCAGCCCTTGCATCTTTATCCTTCTCGGGATTCAGCTTTGAGGTCAATTCAGCAATGATTTTCTTCGAGTTAATAGACAAATTTTTCTGCCATGCCACCAAATTATGTCTACATTGTTTAAGCTTGTAGAATAATACAAACATCGGAGAACCTTCAACCTCCATACGCCACGAATTTGCCACCACATGCCTAGCTTCTTCACTACACTATCTTTCTTGAAATCTAAACATTCTCTTTGTTTTAAAACCTGCTTTATTCGAAGAAATCAGAAGCAGTCTATGGTCAGATCCTGTGTCATCTAAGTGCACAACCGAGCCATTTAGGTAGTTCTATTTCTGCTGAATCGAGGCCAAACATCTATCCAATCTTTCTCTAATAAGGTTAATTCCTGCCTGTTTATTACTCCAAGTGAACAAACTACCTTCATATCCAAGATCAACCAGGCTGCCTCCATTAATAAAGTCTTGAAAAGCTTGAATAGAAGATATAGTTTTCATTCTTCCTCCTTTTTTTTTCACTAAAGGCTGAGATAGCATTAAGATCACCAGTAATCAGAATATTTTCTCCACCTGTATCTAGCATTCTTAAGATCTGATTGTATTAAATGTTTTGTTGGGCCTCTTTATTATGCAAATGTACTCCAAAAATCTCCCAAATTCTGTTCTGCACACTGTCTCTCCAGGTGAAATGAATAAAAAAATTATTATGCTGAATAATATTAATATCTTCACAGTCCTTCCACATTAATACCATCCCTCCCACTATTCCTCTCAGTTCAACACAATAGAACCTCTGAAAACCTACTTTTCTGCCTTGTTTTTCCACAAACGAAGTAGTATTTTTGGTCTCGCATAAGAATACCACTTCGGGGGAATGGGTCCTACATAACCCTTTGATGCTGTGAACTGTTAGGGGTTTTCCCAAAGCCCGACAGTTCCACATGATCATCTTCATGAACCTTGGAGTGCCACTTTACGGATGGCACCCTAAATCCCTTCAAAATAAAATTCAGTGGGTGAAATAGAGTCTTCTTCATTCAAAGACTCATCTTGTTGCTGTGAATTTTGCTTAACACCAACAATCTTACTCCCTACCTCCATCACCTTCATATTTCTCGCCAAATATTTGATTTTTGGTCGTTTACTACATCTTTTAAGACCTCTCTCCGTGCTGGCTATGTGAAATACCCCTCCTTCTTCTATCTGTATCAAACCTTCCATACATTCTAACACTGGTTCTGTTCTAGTGTATGGAATAATATTTTGGTTTTCCTGCGGATTTGAAATATAATACTGAGCTGATGGTTTAAGAATGTTGGTTTGGTTCAGGTGTATTTGAGAATTTGGTGGATTATGGATATTGATGAGTTTGGAAAACTCTAAATTAATATTTGTGATGACTAAACATTATTAAAATAATTAATTACAAAATTATTAATTGGATTTTCACTTAACATATATTGATTACTAATTTTGTTGCAGGTTTTAATATTGGGCCGAAAAACAAAATTCTGGTGCAAACCTAATTACATTCAGCCTTTGGTTTTGATACAAAAATATATGATGAATATGGATGAATTAATTTTTATGTTACTTGGGCCAATTTAATCCATTATGGTTACAAGTCCAAGTTAAACATGCTTTCCTATTTGATCAATGCATGATCCAAAAAAATTCATCAGAAAAGCAAATGTTATTATTAGGCTAGATTAAATGTTGTTGCAACTAAGCCCAATTTTATATTTGATGAAAGTTCCTCATGCATGATCCGAAACCAATGAAGAAAGAAAGCAAAATTGCTTCCAACGGATCCAAGAATTCAACCATGAGATGGATTCCAAAATTCATTCAATTGTCATTTATTGCATGGGAACTATGAGAGAGAAATTATGTTTGACATGATTGATTACTTAGTGCTATATGCTACTCTAAGGGAAGTAAAAGCAACTTTGTAATTATATTGATTAACTCATTCAATTGCTTTCCTTCTAAGTTGTTTAATTCTCTCTCATCTTTTTCCTTCTTCTCTTTCGATCATTATCCAGGAAGCCATGGAAGCCACACCTACTCACCGAAAAGGAGATGGAGCACGTCTCAAGACCATCATGATAATGGCAAGAAAACATAACAAAATAAAAGTATGCTGTGGCTAAGATTTTTACCAAAAGTGGTAAGATTTGGTGAGGTAATCTCGAGCTCTTCATACTCAAAAAGATAGAAGAAGATTTGGCAAGCAAGGAAGAGATCCTTGGAACATGGCTTGTCTCTGATTCTGCTCAACCACCACAGGAAGTAGCTAGAGTGGCGAAGTGATGGAAGAGGCAGAGATTGGAGCAGATGAAGCCATCATCATCATGAAGCATCAAGGGCCAGAAATCCATCTTGGAGAGCAAGCCAAGGATGGAGAGCTCGGATTGATGAAGAGTGATGACCAAGGAAGAACTAGAGGTATTTGCATGTTGGGTTTTGCATGAGTTACCTCTTCTCTTTCTATGGCCAAACCGGATCTGTTTTGAAGAAAAAGAAGTTAAGCTTGGTTTTGTTTCAACTATGAAGGCTTCTCTTCTCTATAAAAGAGGTGAACAGTCACAGTTTGATTCAAGGGAGAAAGTTTGAGAGTTCAAGGCACAGAAGTCTCATAGCTACCTAAGCTTATAGATTTTCTTCTCCTTCAATGTATTCTGTTTAGTATTTTTCTGTTTAATTTTGTCATGTCTTGAGTCTCATGGAAAAAGACAAACAGTAAGGTTTGTATGAAAAAGCCATAGAGCGGAAAAAGGCAGAGAGTGCAAAATTAAAAGAAAAAGTCATAGATGTCTTAGAGTTCCTTTGTTCATCTATGTTGTGTTTCATGATTCTGTGGGAATCCCCTTGTAAGTTGGGTTAGCACTCTACAGTTTGTAATCAGATTGATTATAGTGAAATTCCATCATAGTTGTGATGGAGATTGGATGTAGGTTGCATTGCACTTAGCAGCTGAACCAGGATATATCTGGGTGTAATCTTCTTTCTCTACTACTCCATTTCTGTTTCAACTGCACAGGAGCTAAAACCAAAAATATCTCGTGCCAAGTGACGAGACAAAAATAAAAAGTCTCGTGGCTAGGGACAAGACAAAAACATAAAAGTCTCCTCCAAGACCAGAAAGTGTAATCAAGCAAAAAGGGGGCTAAGATTCAACCCCCCTTCTCTTAGCCACTGAAACCATCAATTGGTATCAGAGCTTGGTCTCTAAGAGATCAAGCTTTGCAGCTTGGAGAAAAGATCCTCATGGCAGAAAGCAGTGGCTCAAATCTGGTGTCCTATAACCTTACAGAAGGATAGTCAAGCAACAGACCGCCTCTTTTCAATGGGAAAAACTACACCTATTGGAAGGAGAGAATGAAGATCTTTGTGCAAGAAGTAGACTACATACTATGGAAGATTATCTTGGAGGGTCCTCAATTTCTGATCAACACAAGTGCTGAAGGAGTAGTCACTCTTAAGCCTGAAGCAAGCTGGACCGAAGAAGACAGAAAGAAAATAGAGTTAAATGACAAAGCTGTTAATCTACTCAACTGTGCTATCAGCTTTGAGGAGTACCGATGGGTATCACGATGCACAACGACAAAGGAAATCTGGGATAAATTGCAAATCACTCATGAAGGAACCACCATTGTAAAGAAGACTCGGATATACATGTTAAACAGGGAGTATGAAATGTTTACAATGAAGGAAGGAGAATCCATTGATGAACTGTTCGAACGATTCAACACCATCATTGTGGGCTTGGATGCTATGGGAATAGTACATTCCGATTCTGTGCTTGTGAAAAGAGTGCTGATATGTCTCACTAAAGAGTGGGAAACAAAAGCTTTAATTATTTCTGAGAGCAGTAACCTTGATTCCATGACACTTGATGATTTGAGAGGAAACCTTCTTGATTTTGAAAACACTTATTTGAAAAAAGAGTCAAAAAAGAAAGGATTTGCTTTCTCTTCTGTAACTAACCCCTGGATGATGAATCCAGTGATAACTCCTCTGAAAATGAATTTGTGTTGTTTGCCAAAAAATTCAGAAAAATGGTGAAGTTCAAAGGCAAAGGCAGCAGCTCAAGAAAAATGTAGAAAGACCTTAGCAAAGTAACTTGTTACAACTGCAAGGAAATGGGACACTTCAAATCTGACTGTCCCAAGTTAAAGAAAGAGGAGAAGCAAAAAGGGGGAAAGAAGAAGAAGGGTCTGATGGCATCATGGGAAGACTTGGAAAATGACTCAGACAGTGATGAAGAATCTGAGACCAAGTCACAGCCTTGTCTCATGGCAAATCATGTAGATCAGATATTTTTTCAAAACCCTGACACTGAAGACCTTCATCTTATGATAGATCACCTTTCTGAAAAAGTAAGATGTTTTCTGACTGATAATCAAGATCTTGAACAACAAATTTTCATTCTTAAAGCTGAAAATAATTTTCTCAAAGAAAAGCTAAGGGAGGCCGAAACTGCTTGTGATCTTGTGGAAGAAAATAAGCAGTTGAAAGCTCAACTTAGAAGTTGTGAAAGTGATCATTCGGTAGTTGCATATGTATACTGTTTTAAGGAAAATGAAGAGTTGCTGAAAAAGGTTAAAAGTCTTGAAAATGACTTAGCCAAATTTACTCAAAGTTCTGAAAATCTAAATCAAATTTTGGCTAGTCAAAAACCACTCTTTGATAAAGCTGGTTTGGGGTTTTATAAATCTGATGAGAAACCTTCTTTTAAAGATAAGGCTTCTTCATCCAATGACATAAGGTTTCAAGATCCCACCTACTTTAACAAAACAGCAACTCCAAGGTTTTGTAGGTTATGCAACCGAAGCGGTCATTTTCCTGTTCAGTGTTTCTTTGGTGAAAGAATGATTGGTGATAAAGTCTACAAAATTGTTTTTGATTACAATGATTTGAGACATAGGAGATGGTTTAACGTGAAAAGATCCAAGAAAATTTGGATACCTAAGGTCACTTGAGCTTATTTTGTAGGTGTGCCTAGCATCCAAGAGGAAGGAAAATATGTGGTACATGGACAGCGGATGCTCTATGCATATGACCGGAAAGACAACCTTCTTCATAAAGCTTAATGAATATGATGGAGGTCTTGTCACTTTCGGTGATGATGGAAAAGAAAAGATAGTGGCCGTTGGAAAAGTTGGTAAAAGCTTTTCATCTTGTATAAATGATGTTCTTCTTGTAAATAGTTTGAAACATAATTTACTTAGTGTAAGTCAATTGTGTGATTTAGGTTTTGAAGTAATTTTTAGAAAATTTGTGTGCTTGGTTGTTTGTGAAAAAACTGGGGATATTCTTTTTGAAGCTAAAAGATGCAACAATGTGTATGGATTAACCCTTGAGGACTTAAAAGAATAAAATGTAACATGTTTTACATCTCTTGAATCTGAAAAATGGCTATGACATAGAAAGTTGGGTCATGCTAGTATGTACCAAATTTCTAAGCTAGTGAAGAAAAATCTGGTTAGAGGAATTCCTAAAATCAAATTTGATAAGGATCTAACCTGTGATGCTTGTCAATTAGGCAAACAAGTTAAATCTTCTTTTAAACCAAAAGATGGAATTTCAACCAAAGGCCATTAGAGATGTTACACATTGATCTTTTTGGTCCAACTAGAACACAAAGTCTAGGAGGTAAACACTATGGTTTGGTAGTGGTAGATGATTACTCTAGATTTAGTTGGGTACTTTTTCTTGCTCATAAAAATGATGCTTTCCATGCTTTCTCAACCCTTTGCAAGAAAATTCAAAATGAAAAAGATTTAAAAGTAGCTCATTTGAGAAGTGATCACGGAAAAGAATTTGAAAACCAAGACTTTGAAAAATTATGTGATGACTTTGGAATTTCTCATAATTTTTCATGCCCTAGAATACCTCAACAAAATGGAGTTGTTGAAAGAAGGAATAGAAGCCTTCAAGAAATGACTAGGGCTATGTTATGTGAGAATGAGGTTTCTAAATTTCTATGGGTTGAAGCTGTAAATACAGCATGTTATATTTTGAATAGGACAATAATTAGAAAAGGGTTGAAAAGAACTCCCTATGAGCTATGGAAAGAACCCCTCCAAATCTTAAGTACTTTCATGTTTTTGGATGCAAATGTTTTGTGCTTAACAACAAAGAAAATCTTGGTAAGTTTGATCCAAAATCTTATGAAGGAATGTTTGTTGGATACTCCACCACTAGCAAGGCCTATAGGATTTACCTTAAAGAACATAGAACCATAGAGGAATCCATACATGTTACTTTTTGTGATTCTAACTTAATTCCAGTACTGTGATAGATAGTGATTCAGATTGTGAAGGAGCTAGAATAAGCAAAGAAAATTCCAAGTCTGCCCAAATTGAAGAATCTGCCAGTCCAGAATTGTCTCATCAGATTGGAGGAGACATTTCCATTTTGTCTCCTGAGTCAGCACGAGAAACTGAAATAGTAAGACCAACAGAAACTCATCAAAGCTCAACACCACAAAGGAAGCCTAGAGAATGGAAGTCTATGAGGGGTTATCCTCATGACTTCATCATTGGTGATCCCTCCCAAGGAGTGACAACAAGATCCTCAACCAAAAGGCAATCCGAATCAAGCAACTTTGCATTTTTGTCATAAATGGAGCCCAATAATGTGAAAGAAGCTCTTGAATACCCATCATGGGTCAAGGCCATGGAAGAGGAGCTTGCTCAATTCGACAAGAATGAGGTTTGGACATTAGTCCCTCATCTGGATGGTAAGAAAGTTATGAGTACAAAGTGGGTGTTTAAAATAAACTTGGTGAGGATGGACAAGTTGTTCGTAACAAGGCTAGATTAGTGGCCCAAGGTTACGATCAAGAAGAGGGAATAGATTTTGATGAGTCTTTGGCTCCGGTAGCTAGAATGGAAGCAATTAGATTGCTTCTTGCCTATGCTGCCCATAAGGGTTTCAAAATGTTTCAAATGGATGTTAAATGTGCTTTCCTTAATGGCTTTAATGATAGAGAAGTGTATGTGGCACAACCCCCCGGTTTTGAACATAAAGATTTTCCAAATCATGTTTTCAAAATAACTAAGGATCTTTATGGTCTTAGACAAGCTCCAAGAGCTTGGTATGAAAGGCTTAGTGCCTTCCTATTGAAAAATCAATTTCAAAGGGGTACCACGGACACAACTTTATTCATTGAAGCATCTAATGATGATATACTTCTAGTTCAAGTTTATGTGGATGATATTGTGTTTAGATCGGCCAATGAGTCCTTGTGTGAAGTGTTTGGAAAACTCATGACTAGTGAGTTTGAAATGAGTTTAATGGAGAGCTAACCTTCTTTCTTGGCATCCAAATTAAACAAACTCCTAGTGGTACTTTTATTTACCAAGGAAAGTATGCAAAAGAACTTATCAAAAAGTCTGGCCTAGAAAATTCTAAACCAATGGGAACACCAATGCATCCAAACAATAAACTTGAAAAAGATGATGATGGCAAAGATGTGGATGAAACACGGTATAGGGGAATGATTGGTTCATTAATGTATCTTACCTCCTCTACACCGGACATTGTTCAAAGTGTGGGTGTATGCTCAAGATTTCAATCTCACCCAAAAGAATCCCATCTTTCGGCTATTAAGCGCATCATTAGATATATTAAGGGAACATGTGATTATGGCTTATGGTATCCAAAATCTGATGATTTTTGTGCAGTAGGGTTTTTTGATGCAAATTATGCGGGAGATAGAGTGGATAGAAGAAGCACCTCTAGCATGTGTTGCTTTCTTGGAAGCTCACTCAACATGTGTTCAAGCAAGAAACAAGCCACAGTTGCTCTATCAACAGCTGAAGCTGAATATATATCCGTATCTACTTGTTGTTCACAATTAATTTGGTTAAAACGCAGGTGGAAGATTACAAATTAAAGATCAATAGTATACCATTATTTTGTGATAACATGAGTGCAATAAATATTTCAAAAAATCCTATTTTGCACTCAAGAACAAAGCACATTGAGATCAAATATCATTTTATTAGAGAACATGTGCAAAAGGGTACTATTGATATTCAATTTGTAAAATCTGAAGATCAACTTGCTGATATTTTTACAAAACCCCTCTGTAAAGACAGATTCTGTTCTCTAAGAAAAAGCTTGGGTATGTTTGATTTAAGTTCTGTTGAAAATCTGTGAAATTCTAACTCTGCTCAGTTTTGTCTCGTAGGAATGGACGAGATAAAAATACAAGCATGTTGGAGAAGCTGTAATTAAGGGGGAGGCTGCGCAGAATTTATCTCTCATGGGCCCCACAAAATCTCTTTGACCCCACCTTGATCTTTTGATTGATCTCTCATTTTATGATGATCAAAATCTTTTTGTTGTCATATCAAATCCTATTGGAAGTGGTTATTGTCAAATCAAATCCCTCTCTCCATCTAATCCCTTGATTCTAGGAAACCACTTTTTCAAATTCTTGAAAACCCCTTGGTTAATAACCGCGCCATGATGATCATTAACTTCCCTTTCCAATCAACGTTTAATGCACCTCTAACTTCTCTCCACTCTCCACACTCTTCGGCCATCTCTTCTTCTTCCAACTCCATATCTTCTCTTCATCATGAAAAAGAAAACGGCTTCTAGGAAGAGTGAACGCATTCGCCTTTCTCAAAAGACCCCCTCTCCACAGACCCACACTCATATCCATATTCATTCTACATCTTCATCTTCTCCCTCACCACCATCCAAACATACGGCCACCATGAGAAAGAAAGTAATTACCCACAAAAGCTCAGGCCGAGGCAAAAACAAGGAGCCAAGTGTTGAGGAAGAATCATCTCACACCTCACCCGTTGCATCACCACCACCATCACCGAAGAAAGCCACACCTGGGAAGAGTGCTCAGAAATCAAAAGAATTCGTTCTACACAACACCATGGAACTGGAAAATCTGGAATCCTTGGAGTTCAAGAATAAATTTGCCAAAACACACTCCCACTATGACCCTGCCAGATTCAACTCTTGCACTTTTATGAATTTCACAAAGAAGTCATGCAAAAGAGTTATCTCTGTCTGACTTGCCTTGTCAATCTTGAGATTCTCGCCAACAAGGGAATAAATGTCTCTCCTCTCTTCGAACTGCTTCAATGGACTCCTCTGCTTCACATCCAGAAGCCAATTTATCCAGGTCTGGTCTGTGAGTTCTACGCCAATATGAGACTTATTGATGGCACCATCCATTCATATGTGAAAAGAGTTCACATCACTCTTGATACTGCCACCATTGGAACTGCCTTGGGATACAAAGATGAAGGGCCGAGAGCATACATGGCCGAAATGTGGGACTCACAAGTCGGCGTCACCCATAAGGTTGTTCTTTAACACATATGTGAGCATCTCTCAGGCTTGGATGGAAATGTTCCTACCCACAAGGCTCTAGGTTCCACCAACTCATTGCTTCACAGGATCATCACCCACATCTTGACTCCTCAAAGCGGGTCTTACAATAGAGTAACATATTCTGACTCCCTCATCTTATTTGCACTTATTACATCTACTCCCATTTCTTTTGGTTATATTATGATCCGCCATATGTGGGACTCGGTCAAGAGCACTAAAAAGGAAAATCTGCCCTATGGTATGTTCTTAACCAGTATCTTTGAATTCTTTAAAGTTGACCTTTCGAATGAGGCAGTAGAGAACAAAGTGTCAATGGTCAAAGGAGGTGGAGCAGTTAAAGGAACCAAAAGTAAGAAATTCATGGCTTCAGAAAGTGAGTTTGAGGGCAGACCTGAGTCCTCCAAGACCACCAAGTCTATTAAAAAAATTCTCACAGAATTCTCAAATATGTCAGAAGTCATGATACAATCTCATAAGGCTGCACGTAAACTAGCATATGAATCTGAAAGAGCATGGATGAGATGCAAAGATAGAGTGGGTCTAATGCTGGAACACTTGGAGAAAAATTTGGGAGATGAAGATGAAGGAGAATTTGATCTGCATTTATCTGATGATTAAATTTCTGTTTAAGTTTAGGATATTGGCTTAAATAGGCTCAATCTATTTCTCTGTTTTGTGTTAAGATACTGCTATAACTCTGAGATACTCTGTGATACTCTGTTTTGTTTGGTTATATCTTGCATATCTTGTTTCCTATGACAAAATTTTGATTGCAGGCACCCCTTTGATGACAAAAGGGGGAGAATAAGGTTAAAAAAATTGAAACCGGAACAGGGGATTTGAAACTGGAACAGGGGATGAAATTTTCATTTTGTGAAAATCCATGATCACCTCTGTTGATGATTAAACAATTCATTTGGCTTATGTTGATTGAGAATGCATTCCGTTTATCTTGATTGCTGCCATTATTTGATGTTTATCTTGGTAAAACGTGTTTACTACTTACCTTGGTAAAATGATTTATGTTGGATTTATTTTTGGCAGTTCTTAATGATGAAAGTTGCTGTGTTTGGAAAGATTAAATCATGATTGAAAAATATTTTTCCTACCAAGATTGCTCTGATTTATTTGAAAAATATTTTTGAACAACAAGATTTCTACCAAAAACAGATTTTGATTGATTATGGTAAGTTTGAGCAGAAAATTAAATTTGTGATAGCAAATAAGTTTTGTATATCATTCAAATCTGCTCATAAATCAAGCATTTAGCATCATGGAATGAATATGCTAAATAACATTGTTACTTGAAGCTTGATTAAATTGTTACAGGTATAAAGCTTCCCTTGGTAAAAATGACATATATTAAGGGGGAGCCTTGTGACAATTTGAAAGGGGGAGAAATTCAAAACATTCAAAGGGAGTATTCTATACTCTAACGTTTAATTTCTTTCCATTTCAATTTTTAATAATGTTTGTCATCAAGGGGGAGATTGATGAGTTTGGAAAACTCTAAATTAATATTTGTGATGACTAAACATTATTAAAATAATTAATTACAAAATTATTAATTAGATTTTCACTTAACATATATTGATTAATAATTTTGTTGCAGGTTTTAATATTGGTTTTAATATTGGGCCGAAAAACAAAATTATGGTGCAAACCCAATTACATTCAGCCTTTGGTTTTGATACAAAAATATATGATGAATATGGCTGAATTGATTTTTATGTTACTTGGGCCAATTTAATCCATTATGGTTACAAGTCCAAGTTAAACATGCTTTCCTATTTGCTCAATACATGATCCAAAAACATTCATCAGGAAAGCAAATGTTATTATTGGGCTAGATTAAATGTTGTTGCAACTAAGCCCAATTTTATATTTGATGAAAGTTCCTCATGCATGATCCGAAACCAATGAAGAAAGAAAGCAAAATTGCTTCCAACAGATCCAAGAATTTAACCATGAGATGGATTCTAAAATTCATTCAATTGTCATTTATTGCATGAAAACTATGAGAGAGAAATTATGTTTGACATGATTGATTGCTTAGTGCTACACGCTACTCTAAGGGAAGTAAAAGCAACTTTGTAATTATATTGATTATCTCATTCAATTGCTTTCCTTCCAAGTTGTTTAATTCTCTCTCGTCTCTTTCCTTCTTCTCTTTCGGTCATTATCCAGGAAGCCATGGAAGCCACACCTACTCACCGAAAAGGAGATGGAGCACGTCTCAAGACCATCATGATGATGGCAAGAAAACATAACAGAATAAAAGTATGCTGTGGCTAAGATTTTCACCAAAAGTAGTAAGATTTGGTGAGGTAATCTTGAGCTCTTCATACTCAAAAAGAAAGAAGAAGATTCGGCCAGCAAGGAAGAGATCCTTGGAGCATGGCTTGTCTCTGATTCTACTCAACCACCACAGGAAGTAGCTAGAGTGGCAAAGTGATGGAAGAGGCAGAGATTGGAGGAGATGAAGCCATCATCATCATGAAGCATCAAGGGCCAGAAATCCATCTTGGAGAGCAAGCCAAGGATGGAGCGCTCGGATTGATGAAGAGTGATGACCAAGGAAGAACTAGAGGTATTTGCATGTTGGGTTTTGCATGAGTTACCTCTTCTCTCTCTGTGGCCAAACCGGATCTGTTTTGAAGGAAAAGAAGTTAAGCTTAGTTTTGTTTCAACTGTGAAGGCTTCTCTTCTCTATAAAAGGGGTGAACAGTCACGGTTTGATTCAAGGGAGAAAGTTTGAGAGTTCAAGGCACAGAAGTCTCATAGCTACCTAAGCTTACAGATTTTCTTCTCCTTCAATGTATTATGTTTAGTATTTTTCTGTTTAATTTTGTCATGTCTTGAGTTCATGGAAAAAGGCAAACAGTGAGGTTTGTATGAAAAAACCATAAAGCGAAAAAAGGCAGAGAGTGCAAAATTAAAAGAAAGCCATAGATGTCTTAGAGTTCCTTTGTTCATTTATGTTGTGTTTCATGATTATGTGGAAATTGCCTTGTAAGTTGGGTTAGCACTCTACAGTTTGTAATCAGATTGATTATAGTGAAATTCCATCATAGTTTTGATGGAGACTGGATGTATGCTGTATTGCACTTAGCAGCTGAACCAGGATATATCTGGGTGTAATCTTCTTTCTCTACTACTCTATTTCTGTTTCAACTGCACAGGAGCTAAAACCAAAAATATCTCATGCCAAGTGATGAGACAAAAATAAAAAGTCTCGTGGCTAGGGACAAGACAAAAACAGAAAAGTCTTCTCCAAGACCAGAAAGTGTAATCAAGCAAAAAGGGGGCTAAGATTCAACCCCCCTTCTCTTAGCCACTGAAACCATCAGATATGTTTGGGATTACGGTCATTGAATGATAGGTTAGCAAGGTTTTTTAGAAGGCTTACTGGTGTAAGTTTATTATGGGGTTGGGAGAAGCCGATTTCCTTTCCACGTCGATTTGGGTGTGAATTCTCCTTTTGCTCTTCCACTCTCCACCTGATCTGATCTGCTTTCAGCTCTCTACTTCATCTTTTTTTAATATCCTACTGATTGGCAGACGATTCCAGGTACTCTCCGCAATTCCTTTCTTCATGCCCAATGTAACCGTAAAAACCACAATAAATCCCCAATTTGTCATACTTCAGCATAATTTCAAAAACTACATTATCCGGACTTGGCGTAATGTGTTGGTCACATCTATATTAATCCTTATTTTCATAATCCGGTCCTCTTTGCCTCTCATGGCAAATTTATCTGCCTCCATTACCTTCCTAGTTTTTTGCCTATCCTCTGGGCCGTGGTTATTGTTTTGTAAAATTCAGGCATTCTCCACATTTGGATCCATACTGGAATTCAAGTAAAGTCCTCCTGTTCCACTTCCATACCTGGCTGCCATCTTCTAAGGTGAATCATATAATTTTTAAACGGCTATGGAGATCCCCTTTCCACCCTTATCACATCTGCTTCCTTAGAAAAGAAAAATTGGAATATGTTTTCTCCATGCACTTTGACTCTAAATCCCTCAGGTTGATTCCAGATCGCTCTGAATCCTTCCTCCATTATCCCGCTGTTAAACCCTCTATCCGCCATTAGTCTCATTATTATGCTTTTAGAGCATATTTCAACTCCTTTCCTCACATCCTCCACCTCCAATGCTACAATATCCTCCTCTTCTGTTTCAAGTAATTCTGAATTCTGTATAGCTCTCACCTCAGGTGGTGCCATAGGAGAAGTTATGAAAGAGAATTATAACAAAGAATAACAAAATCTCACTGTTCACTCAGATTATTTGGAGAAGGTCTGAACTCTTAGCGCTTGAGATTCACAAGGAAAATAATAAAATGGAATCAGAATTATGATTCACAAGAAACCCTATCAGAATCACAAAAAATCGTAGCATAACAAACTGTAGCACAACAAACCATAGCACTCAGTACTCAGGCAAATTCAAATTTTATATTACATTACTTGACAAATAATTAAGTTGTTATAATTAAAACTTATTAACTAACTACTTTTGTAAAAAAAATATTATTATATAATATCATTTTTTATCAAAATATTTATAAAAATATAATTTATTTGAAACATTATATATTTTTTATTTCCCACGGTATCCCCTAACCCGACAGATAAAGGACTAATCCGTCGCAGTACTGAGCTCCATTTAAGGGTTTACCGCTGGCCAATGGGTTGCTGCATATACAAGGCGGGATTCGAGCCCCCGACACTTGCTTAAACAGACTAGTGAGCTAGCCACTAGACCAACCCAACTTGGTTTTGAAATATTATATATAATACATGAAAATATTGAACTTCTTTTTATTTTTTCAATGTTTTTATTGAAAAAAATGAATAAATACCATCATTATACATTTACTTATATTACTATGACCCAAACTAATCAAATTTACGTAATTAAAGATATCAAAAATTATATACAAGGAAGAAGGGAAAAAAGTACACCTAAAGTTCACACGCTGGACACGATTACACTTCAATCATTTAATGAGTCATGCGTGCACACTATTTATACACTCCGGCGGATACAATATTTTTCGTGTTTATTTTTTTTAGGAAGAATGGACAAAAATATACCTGAAAGTTCACACACTGGACACAATTACACTTCAATCATTTAACGACGCCGCACGCCAATGGCCAGAAGGGCAAATGTGTCCGTTGGAGTGTATAAATAGTGTGCACGCGTGACTCATTAAATGATTTAAGTGTAATCGTGTCCAGCGTGTGAACTTTCAGGTGTACTTTTGTCCCTTTTTCCTATATACAAAAACAAGGCTATTGCATAAATGTAATAATCAAATAAATATAGTGCTTCCTTCTATATCATCGCCAAAATAATATGTAACACCATACCACACAAAACCTTACATTGTAGTAATAAATCAGAGGTAGTGAGGTATTACGACCCCTAAAAGCAAAATGTATACATATATAATTGAAGGATAGAAATATAGCTAGGAGCCTGTAAAGAAAGATAACAGAACAAAAAGTGCATCACACTCAAAAATGTCGAAGATATCAAGCACTGATAAATAGAAACGAATGAGACACACACACACACACACACACACACACACATAGGATTCAAAATAGATACATAACAACACTAGTCCTAACCTGCAAAGACAAGGACAGCTAGATAATATAATACAGCCCAGAAAGTTACAAAATATACAGTTTGTTTCTCCATAATCAACCTTTAAGAGAGATATAATTATAATATACAAAAGTAGAGAATATAAAAGCTAAAGCTCAAAGTACAAAATGTAAAACAGTCTTCACTTTCTATAGAGAGCTCGACATGCTCAACGAGATGCGTTTCATCCTGCATCTGAAAACAAAATTTGACAACAGGTGAGAACCCAAAGGTTCCCAGTAGGGTAATAATTCCAAATAGAGATAGTGTAAAAAGATATGAACCCGCTAGGCAATCCTAAAGTCCAAAATGCACCAGATTCAAGCCTAGGGTCCTTTCTAAATCCAAAGAGAAAAAAATCAGACTAAGTCTCATTTATAAAGAAATTTTAGATTCTTAACTCTTCGCAACATAATTCGGAGTTTCTCCTAATATCATAATTGACCAATTCCAGTAATATAGTATAAAATAGTTCAAGTTTAGTAGTCTAGAGTAGTCATAATTCAAATTATCATGGCTTCCGGACTAGCTAAAATCAAACCATGATATCCAGCCTGATGATGCAGAATTTCAAATCACAGACTATCGACAAGTGTGCCGGATCGTTCCAAGTAATAAACTCAGGTAGGTGAGTGAGTGTCGATCCCATGAGGATTAACGGACTAAGCAAACAATGGTCAATTGATTATTCTAGTTAGACAATAAAAAATAAGAGTTTCAAGAGCAGTGGCATAAAATAATAAATTGAGTAAAAGCAAGTCATAAATAATTGAGAGAAAAAATATGATTCAAAAGAGTTAAGATTTCAGAGATATTGAAACTTCCAAAAAAATGTCTTTCACTTTTTACCTTGATCAAGAAATGATATTTCTATTGGAAAATCATAATTAATCAAACTTCAATTCCTTGATAATTTAATTTCTCTAATCCTAATCAATTATCAATTCCTTGATTAAGTAATTGTGACAAAAGGTTAACAACATCCACTGATTTAAGAACCACACAATTCTCAAGAATCAAACTTGGTTGATTCGATGTCACTTATCAACCCCAAATTCAAAACTTAAGAATCATGAGAAGAGGTTTTCAAGCTCACTTCAATTAATTAACTTTTTCAAGATATTAAAAGAATTCAAATAAGAAGAGAATTATTTTCCAACACATTCAAATCCCTGGGATGAAGAACGAAAACTTTTTCTTAAGAAAATATCAATGCATTAATCAAGATCAAAAACCTATAACATTAATCCATAGGAATCAACAAAGCTCCTAACCTTAACATGTAAGATTAGTGGCTCATGCTTCAAAATAAAAAACAAAGTATCACAAACGGCAAAAGGTCTGATCCATCTCAAAGTGTTTCTAAGAACCTTATATACTAAATCTCAAACACAAAAATTATTAAATTCAAACTTAAATTAAAAAACAAAACAAATCAAATCTAATCTTCCACATTAAATCTTCAGTTTTGTGTTCTCTTCCTTAAGGTTTCAGTGCTCCCAAGTTTGACATTCATAGTAGGCCTGGAGAGTTGTGATGCCAGGGCATCTAGGCCAGTTTCACTAACCTTTTCTTTACTGTTTTAGGGTAGTTTCATGCATTTTCTTAGTAAATAAGGCAAATTTTGGATGAAAATACACTTACACCTTGATTCAAGCAACTATTGTGAATTTTACATGATTTCATAAGGATTATGCAAGGATTGAATGACAAATTGATGATGCATAATCTCATGACTTGGGCTAGAGCTTTGATACACTTTATTTGCTTGATTTCAGGACAAAGGAAGCAAGAAGAAGCCATGTTAGCAGTCATGTTAACCTAGTTAACGTGAACACTAACGTGGAATAGGGACAAGCTTGTAGCGTTAATGGAAAAGGTAATCGCCAATAACGCCTGCGAAGCCATCATAAGCCCACGTTGATTGCCACGTTAACTAGGTTAACGTGGTAGTTAACGTGGAGAAAAACGGAGCTCCAGCGTTAGTGGTAAAAGTGAATACCACTAACACTACAAAATTGGCAATTAGCCACGTTAAGAGTCACATTAACTTAGTTAACGTGAACTCTAACGTGGAAGGAAAAGACAATGCCAACGTTAGTGACACTCACCTTTGTCACTAACGTTGGATCAAGCCAACATTGCCCACGTTAGTGGTCATGTTAAGACCACTAATGTGAGAGTTAGCGTGGAGATAAGCTTGATGAGCCAATGTTAGTGACACTCACCTTTGTCACTAACGTTGGAGATGGCATTCACTACCACGTTAACCTAGTTAACGTGAACTCTAACTTGGAGAGGAGGGGCGTTTGGAGCGTTAGTGACAAAGGTAAGTGTCACTAACGCTCTCAAAGCTTAGGCAAGCCCACGTTAAGAGCTACGTTAACCTAGTTAACGTGAACTTTAACGTAGAGAAAGGGGGCACAATGCAACGTTATTGGAAAAGGTGATCCCTAATAATGTTTACGAAGGATCATGAGGCAACATTAGTGGTCACGTTAGTGCCACTAACGTTGAAGTTAACGTGGACCATTTTGGGGTTGGAACGTTAGTGAGAAAGGTGATTGCCACTAACGTTCTCGAACCCACATTTTCACTTAGCGTTAATGCTACTAACGTCCTAACTAACGCCCATGCCTAACTCACACTTTTCTCCAAGCTGAGCCCACTGAAGATTGTACTTGCTTCAACTCAAGATCGAAGGCCCACATCCAAGACTTGAAGAACTCACTAGAAGGTCAAGAATAGTAGTATATATAGGAGTAGTTTTGAACTATAGAGAAGCGGGGCACTTTGAAGAACTACCCTTTGTATATTTACTTTTCTGCACTTTTTAGCTAATCATGTATTCTTTTCTGCCATTTTTCATTTCCAGAGCCATGAACAACTAAACCCCTTTCATTGGGTTAGGGAGCTCTGTTGTAATTTGATGGATCAATTATAGTTTTCATTCCTCTTCCTCTTTCTTTTCTCTTGATTTGCTAGAAAGCTTTCGATCTTAATTCAATTGGTTAGTTGTCTTAGAAAAGAGACTCTCCATAATTGGATCTCCTCTGAGCCTTGGAAAAGGGATGAAGAGATCATGCCAGAAATACTTTCTCATGTTGGACCAAATTAGAGTCTGGGCGGATATAGTGACATGTAAGCCTCCCAATACTTTGATTTGGAAATTCATGTGGTATAACTAGTGACCATACTTCATCTCTTCCCATGAGCAATTAAATCAAGGAATTGGGCAATTGTTCAAGCTTAGAGAGATTGGATTACCAAGGATATGGGATCCAATCACTTAAGATTGCCAAGGAGATCAATGAATGCATTGATTAAGGAAGAGATGAAAATGAACTTGATCCGGAGAATGCAACATCTCCTAAGCCCAATGAATTCCCCATTTCTGATCTTACCCATTCACTTTATCTTCTGCCATTTAGCTTCATGTTCATCTCCCCAAATCCCCATTTAAGATTCTGTACTTTATTTTCTGCTATTTACTTTCCTGCCATTTAATTTCCTGCAATACCAACTACCTTCTGTTTAGCTCAACTAGCATACTCTTCCAACTAAAGTTGCTTGACCAATCAATCCCCGTGGGATTTGACCTCACTCTATTGTGAGTTTCTACTTGACGACAATTCGGTATACTTGCCGAAGGGAAATTTGTTGAGAGACAAGTTTTCGTGCATCAAGTTTATGGCACCGTTGCCGGGGATTGATTTTGTATCAACAATGATTAAGTTGGAAGTTCACTAGATTGCGCATTTTTTTCTTTTATTTGTTTATTTTATCTAGTCATTTATCTTCAGTTTCTTTAGTTTCTTCCTCATCCCCTCACCCCTCGTTGTTTTCTTTGTTATTATCTATAATTATGCTCACTAACCCACTAACTGTTTGATAATTTACACCACTCACACTAACAGCTACTCTAACAAGAATAATCTCTTCATTTTATTTCTTGTTGTGTGCTCTGTTAGTTGTATGACAGGGAGAAAAAATAGAGCTTTAACTTCTTTTGATTCGGAACCTGAAAGGACCCTCCGTAGATTGAGGAGGGAAGCAAGAGGGAAAGGAGTTGTTGGTGCTGAGGAAGAGGAAGAGTACTTTGAAACAAACATGGAGGAGAACTTGGAAAACAATCATGAAGGAGAAGCTCACAACCATGCCAGAGAAGGCCCTGTAAATCATGCCGGGCAATAGAGGAGAGTTCTAGGCTCTTACATTAATCCAAACCCAGGAAATTATGGAAGTAATATCCAAAAGCCCACCATACATGCCAACAACTTTGAATTAAAACCCCAACTCATCACCCTTATTCAGAACAACTGTTCATTTGGAGGAAGTGCCCAAGAAGACCCCAACTAACATCTAACCACCTTCCTGAGAATATGTGACACTGTGAAGTCTAATGGTGTCCATACGGATGTCTATAGACTGCTCTTGTTCCCTTTTTCACTTAGGGACAAAGCATCTAAGTGGCTAGAATCCTTCCCGAAGGAGAGCTTGACAAATTGGGAAGATGTGGTGAACAAATTTTTGACAAGATTTTACCCTCCTCAAAAAATTAACAGGCTGAGAGCTTAGGTGTAAACTTTCAGGCAACAAGATGGTGAAACTCTCTATGAGGCATGGGAGAGGTTTAAGGACTTAACAAGAAGATGCCCACCAGACATGTTCAATGAATGG